>NW_025220865.1:3873523-4176447 GCF_014066325.1 Apis laboriosa
ACACACACATACATTCATACACATAAATATAGAGTATATATACATATAACGTAACATATATACATATACTACATATTTATGAGTTATGAATCTGATCATTAGTTAAATAAAACTTATATAAGGAATAAAAATAGAATGAAATTAAATATTATTTTTATTATTATTTATTTTTAAAATGATTTTTGTTTTTTATATTTTATTAAAATACTTTATATTATATATATTGAATAAAATTTGAATAAAAGATCATTTTATTCAATATGTTTTCATTATTAAATGAATAAAGTAACAAGTTAAAAAATATAACATATTTTCATACTTAATATTGTATTATTATTTTATATTATATTGAATTACTGAAAAATGGCAATAAATGCAGGAACTTGTTGAACGGGGAAAGAGAAAGCTAATAGTGGGTCGTACGGCGGGGATAAAAGATGGCGGTCATAGAGGAAATGCACCTTTTTTATTTGTGAATAGGTTAAAAAAAAAACGCATTAATATGTACCTCACTTAAATTTATAGTTAAAATTTTCATACTAATAATTTTAAACATCATTATCTGTTGGTGTTTTTTCAACCATTTAAATTAAATAAAGTTTTATCAATATCATTCATAAATCTTAAGTATTTGTTATCTAAAATTTACATATTTTAAAAATATCTTTATAAAATCTATAATTATAATTAAAAAATAATTGAAATAAGTACAGTTTTAAATAGAAAATACTAAATGAAGAATCAGAGCATTAATGAAGAGAAAGAACAGAAAGAAAAAAAAAAAATAGAATTGGTGGAAGGAAGTCAAGGTTATATTGATTTCTATTTTCTACAATTCTCTATTAGAAGAGAACAAAAAAACATATTTTTTTAAATTTATATAATAATATTTAATTATTTAAAATTTATCTCATAAATAATTTTTAAATATAATAAATTTGAATAAATGAATTAATATATTTTTATATTTTATTACAAGAGTAATTAATTATCTTTTTTTTTTATTGTTCATTTTATTATTGTTTACTTGAATATATCATTTATGTCAGTTTTACAAATATGATAAAATTCATAAGTATTGAGAGGTTTCGTTATCGCAAGTGCAATTTTGTATTCCTTCTATTTATACTGTTATTTTATGATAAAATTTAATTTTGTTTGATGTAAAAATATATGCCACTAACAAAAGAGAATATAATTTCTATTTTTTTGATGTATTATTTTATTTTGATATATCTAAGGCATATTTGTAGATCTTTTTTATAATTTTTTTTTTTAAACATATTCATTGACTGTCATTTTTTACTTATAGAATATATTTATATTCCAAGCTTTCATATTATTTTTATTATGATCTTTTTTTAATGACAAACTTATATTATTTTTAACATAATTATTATTTGGTTACAGAATTTAGAATTTAAAAATCCTACATTGATACACATTTTTATTTATTTTCGAACGTTGTAATTTTTTTCACCTTAATACATGTATTAAATTCATCATCATTAATCTATATGGATTTGTACATATAACTTGTGCATGCCATGTTATCATTCTCTTCGTGACCTACGTATATATGTATATTTCACATAACGTTCTATCGCATGCGCATCATTCATAAAAGGGAAAAAGAGTAGGTAATACATGGGTGGGAGAAGATTTTAAAAGTGGGAGGAGGGGGGTCAGTGACCGTTACATCATCGAGAACTCAGTCTAGGAAAATTCATAAAGTCGCCATTTAATTATGAATATAGTTTTAAATGCGAGAAAGATAATTTAAACTTGAACAATTTATTAGAAGGAATAATATTTTTCATATGTAATAATATAATGATATAGACATTTTTATAATATATATTTTTTATTAATATAATATTCTGCTAGTTTCACTAATTTAATTCTTCTATTTTTAATCTTTTTTTAAATATATATGAATGATAATTATTAAAACTATTTATATTTCTGATAATATTTAAGATTTTAAGGATTTTTACAAAATACCCTAAAATATAGTTTTGAAAAGGAGAATATATATACCGTTATTTGTTTTGATATATAATTCAAAAGATTCAATGTCACATTATATTATAATGTAAACAATTGTCATATTATATCAAAATAATTAATCAATAAGAAATTTAAAAATTTTTTTAATAGAAAAATATTTGAAACGCAGATATTTAAGATGTAAATTCGTAGTAAAATATATTATAATGAATTATGATAATATTATAATTATAATGAAAATCAATAATTAAGTTATTAAACATATGAATATAAGCAATATTAAATATTTTTTTATATATAATAAAATATTTTTATTATATATTTATTAATATATTTTTAAAAAATTTCAAATTTAATAAATCTAGTAAAATATTAGTAAAAAATCTAGTTTGTCATATTCATGATAAAATGAAAATAAACAAAATAAATTTATACTCCATAGTGCAATTCTATAACAAATGCTTTAGAAATGTATATTAAGATTCTTTATTCTTATTTTGAGAAATAAAATTTGAAATAATTACATATAAAATAATTTGAATTTCCATAAAAAAATATGTATAGATAAATGCGATATTAGCTAACGTCGATTAATCCTTCTCCATTATCCGCCAACGAATAATGCTAGGAACGCTTCGAAAGCCTCGAATGTATTTGATGATATGGCAACATCGCGACAGCAACGTTGCCTTACGAAAGTAGACAGGCACATTCACCCTTTGTGATGTTCAACGCATGCGCAGTCATTCTATAGAGAATAAGTACCGATGCACCGGCACGCGGAACCATGATCTCTGGAACACTGCGACATCGCATATCGTTATATCTTACAGCGCATGCGTGGCGTATTTTGCCACATGTGACAAATTACCGCCGAAAGGTCGTGTATCTACTATTCTGCTATACATATGTATAGTCAATGATTTTACGTGAAGTATATTTTTATCGCGTGACGCGATTGGTTAGTCGATCGTCATCCGTCATCTTTTATATGCATTTATTTCTTGCTGTCTATCTTTTTATAATCTAATACATTAAATTTTTTCTTATTTTTTTTATAATTAAATACTTTTTTTTTTAGATATATATATTTAGATATATATATATAAACATATTTGATTTAGTAATCTTTTAATCTTTAGATTAAAAGATTGTTAGGTAATTTAATATCATTGATATAATTTACTAATCACTTTAATCTGTTTTAAATGATCAAAAGCAAATGAAAAATATTTCAACATAAATTGGAAAATTTTAAAATAGTAATGTAAATTATCACAAATATTGATATTTTTAATATATTTACAATTATCTGATTTATATTTGTATTACATATTCTAAACTTACATGTTCACTAATGTGTGATGGAACGAGTGATATTAAAAAACATATGATTCTTGATAGACTTCATGTTTAAAATGGTATATGAATAATTAAATTACTGTCTACGTTGCACAAATATTGCTGTCTTAAACATATAAGTAGAAGCCATGTCTTTACCATGGCTAAACATATTCTGAGAGAGAAATTTAATATTCTTTAAAAAATATTCCTAAATTGCTTCTTTCTATAATAAACTACTAACTTTTCATTTTTTTATTTTATATGTTTGCTTATTTATCAAATAAAAATATATAAAAATAAGAATGATTTTTTATATAAAAATAAGAATCTTAGTTATATCGGATATATATTATAATATATAGTTTATAGTATGATATATTAAGAAATGATTTAAGAAAATCGTTATTTATTATATATCGTTATATCATTATATGGATTATCTAATGCAATTTTTCTAAAAGAAATATAAATTATAAATATTCGCATTAGAAACATAATCGTAATAATTTAAAATTAAAAAATTATAATTATAAAATTTTATAATTAAATTATAAAATTTAATTATAAAATTAAATCTATAATATATATAATATATATTATAGATATAATTATATATAATAATTTAAAATTATCATTTCTAAAAATATAAATATATTTGATAATTCGAAATACTGCAAAAAAATATCGTATATGTAGATTTTATATATTTAATAAATATTTATTCATGTTTATTAGATATTTATTTGCTAAATTTTTGTATAAAAAAATAAAAATATTTTTAAATGATATGAAATTTTATCAATTTAATTAATAATCATTATATAAATAAAGAAATAAAATTGTATAAATACTTTTCATATACTATATATTTTATATATACATACATAGATATTAATAAATACATACTTTTTCTCTTTATGATAATTTTCAAATCATAAATATATATTTTGAAATAAATAATATAAAAATCACTATAAATTACAAGAATATTCGTATTCATATTGACAAATTTTAATTTAAATTTAATTATTGTTAAATTAAAATTAAATTGTTAATTAAATTTTTTCTTAATGGCCTAAACTAACATAGTGCATTTCAAATGTTGCAGGCCGGCACAAAGTTATGTAAACATCAAGAGCAGCAGTCCTGTGTCTCCAAGAACGATAGGAGCAGGAGTGACGTATGTGCAGGGTGGTGCGGCTGCATCTTCAGCGGCGGCGGCGGGAACAACCGGAAGTGGAAGTGGCGGAGGTCCTTCAATCGGAGGAGGCGGTGGCGGTAGCGCAGGAGGTGGCGGTGGTATCAACAACGCTGGTGGCGCGAATAGTGGAACCGGAGTCGTTGGGACTGGAGCTGGTGCCGGTGCCGTTGGAAACGTAGCATCAGTTGGAAATGGTAACAACAACGGTACCAATAACAGTGCCGGTGCGGGGAGCAACAGTGGTGGAAACGGTGGTACAGTGGGTAGTGCACCAGGGGGTTATGTTGCTGTTCCCATGGCTGGTGGTCTGCGGTACATCCATCCGTATCCATCGACGCCAACGTCGGCATCGGTGCCGGCTGTAGCGACAATGGTTACCTCAGCCTCGTCGGCACCGACTCCAGTGCCAGTTCCAGCACCCGCAGCTGCGCCTGTCAATCCACCTACAGTTAGTCAAACGCCACCACCATCGCTTTCGGGAACTGCTTATGCCGCGAGAGATGCATATCGCAGCGCCACCACGAATGTAGGTATTTTTCTCTTCGATTTATCCCATGATAAATCGTCGCACCCTCATCTTGTACTCTCTTTTGCTTTCATTTCATAAGAATCGTAAATAGAAAAATACAAAGCATCATATAGAAAATATTCGTACAAAAATTTAAAATGAAACTTTATATATAATATTAAATATTTACTTTATTTTCATAATTTTTTATTTCTTGAACGAATACTTTCTACGCGTTTATTTTTGCATATTTTTCTATTTTTGTTGATATTTTTATAAATATTAAGAACGAGTATAATGAGTTCTTTAAACATCCAAGAACATTTATTAATGAATTCTTTTTCTTTTTTGTTAAAATTTATTATAAATATAGATATATAAAATTTTATTTTAAAATGATCGCTATAAAAATATTTTTCATACCGATTGTATATTGCAGAGAAAGTTAATTTAATACATATACATATGAATAGCCAGTATTTGTAAATGTATATTATATAGTACTCTTTTGTAGTTAATCGAATATTTGGTACGCGTTATATTGTATGTAGAAACGTGTATATTATATGTGTTCTGCCCTTGACTTTCAACTACTATTAGCCCTCTCCCGTTCTCTTTTCACATCATAATATAATCTACTTTCTCTATTGCAAACCTTGTACAATTTTGAATTAATTTTACTACGATATCAAAATTCAGGAATTTGATGAGATAGTTTTTTAAATAATTCTATTAAAAATTTTGTTTTATTTATTTTTAACAGTAGAATTATTTTTAACAGTAGAATTATTTTTAACAATTTAATCCGAATATTAGAGATATGTATTGTGTAACAAATATTTATATTGTTATATAATTTCTAATTTAATTTGAAGTTCGATTTTTTAATTGATGAAATTATATTTTGAAAATATATAGTAGTATAAAAATACATAATGAAATCTATTAGAAAAAACAGATTATTTACTTAACATACTTTTTACCACTTTTATGATATAAAGAAAGATAATTTCAAGAGAAGTGATAAAATGATTTTCAAATTTGAAAATTTTTATTTATTATTTCTGATGATTTAATTTATTTACATATTCAATTAATAATATATTGTATCAATTATCTTTTTTGAAGTGAATAATATTCAACGTTATATATATATATATTGTTAAGTAAAATATGATAAACGGCAGTCAGTAAGAAGTCATATATGTTATCTGTTTGGGTGTAAGATTATGATCTTAAGATGCAATGTAAGCAAGACGAGTAGTAGAGAGCGAGAGAAAGAAAGATGAAAAAACTAAAAGCAAGTTTTATTCATAATACGAGTGCAAGGAACGTATGACGGTTGTAAGTATATAGATAGTCTACCGTCTGCCCTCTTGAACCGGGTCATCGATTTTCTTGAAATAGGTTTACAAGAGAAGGTTAGGCAAGATAAATTGAATAAAACGCACTACGAAAAAAGCATTAGAACACATAAACATATTTATAAATATATTTGAATCAAACAAGATGAGGATAAAAATAGAATAGAGAAATGCACACATAAAATGAATCTAAAAAGAAAGGATAGATTTTTATTGTAGTATCTTTTAGGTGAACGAGAGGATTGCCATCAGCGTGAGCAGTAGTCCTTTGTCGCAGATTGGAGTCGATGTTGGAGTAGTTGCAGCCGAATATGCGGCAAATAGTGGTATAAGTAGTGGAAGAGGAGAGAGACCGAGGATATCTCTTTTACCACCTGCTTCGGTAACGCCGACACCTTCACCAACAGCACCAGGCTATCAACATAACATGTCTGGAGTTAGAAATTCACGAATAGCCCTGATGCCCGTCCAGCCGGATCAGTATTGCAATCGTACAGCCGTTGAAATGGCTAATCTGCAGGAGGCGCCGCCCTTCAAGAAAATACGCCTCAGTCAACCGACCCAGATTCAATTGCAGTCCCAAACGCAATCTCGTTGTCATAGTTTGTCACCCGCTGATCCGTGTGTTAAGCAGGAGCACGTGGTGCAGTTGCAGCAACCGCTTAGGATAGATACTAGGGTGGGTACATAGGTACACGCGTACAGAAGATGATTCAGAATAAATATGACATCTGACAAATTGTTTTGAAATAATTTTGAAAAAAATAATTGTTTGAAAAAAAGTTATCATATGAATATGAATTTTATTATTGGCAACAGAACTATTATTAATTTTATTATTGGCAATGGAAGTATTTAACATTAATTATTGCGTTACATACTTACTTATGTCAATAATTTTTATGTTTTTAAACTTTGAGAAAAATAATAATAATATATTTAAGCAATAAGCAATAATTTAATTTTGAATTAAATTTTATTAAGTATATATATTTAAACCAAATGCATATATACTTGTATTGAAATTAATAAAGATTTTTATTATTCATGATTTTAATATTAGTTTGATACAGTGTTATATGAAAAATTTTTGCTAGGAGCAGCCGGCAACAGAAGCGTATACACCGCAAACTGAAGCCATTTCGCCTACGCTTCCGGAACCAAACACACAAGAAGATGCACAGTTCAGAAGCACGAAAGATGATCTTCTGCAACAAATTTCTAAGGTTGATAGGGAGATTGCAAAAAGGGAATCTCAGATAAATAAGCTTCGGAAAAAATTAAAAGAATTGGAAGAAGCGGCTAATAAACCTCTGGAAGCTAGCGGTCTTAAACGGCAAGTTGAGGAACAGTCTCAGCAACCAAAGCATCAATCTCTGGCACAAAAAATTTATGCTGAAAATAGGGTAAAATCTTATAAATTTTATATTTAATTTAAATTAACTATACATAACTTATATAAATTATACATAACTTATATATTGTATCAAATTAACTTATTAATTGAGAAAAATGAGTTAATTTATTACCGGATATGACTTCAGGATATTGAATAAAATAGAATGATTCATCATAAATTTATAAGTAATATATTTAAAGAAAAAATGGATAATTTGTTTTTTACTGAATACATTTTTAATTTAGAAATGACTTAGATAAAATAAGTCTCAGTAATTTATTTAACTTAATCTTAATTGATTTAACTTAATTTTTATTAAATTAATCTTTTTGTGTTTTAATTTTTATATACTTTCGTTTGTTGTTATCTCTTGACTTTTAATGACTTTTTGATTGCTGATAATATTATAATTTTTCAATGTATGTATGATGCGTCATGAGTATTAGATAAACATTTTAAATTATACGCGATCTTGGATTAAGATTGAGACTTAAGAAAAGTTGATTTTATAAATTATAATACAGATTTTTTTATTGCGTGATTTAATAACTTATATGTTAATTACAGAGAAAAGCAGAAGAAGCTCATAGACTTCTAGAAAGGCTGGGTCCAAAAGTGGAATTACCTTTGTACAATCAGCCATCAGATACAAGTGTGTATCAAGAAAATCGAACAAAACATCAAACGTGTATGAGAGCAAGGCTTATAGCGAGGCTTCGACGAGAACACGCTGAACGTGCATCTCTTCATCGACAACAGTCACAAACGTACGCTATTTTGGTACAGGAGTGGCATCGTAAAGTAGAGCGATTGGAAGCAACGCAGAAAAGGAAATCGAAGGAAGCGAAGAATCGCGAATTTTTTGAAAAAGTATTTCCAGAGTTACGAAAACAAAGAGAAGATAAAGAACGTTTTAATAGAGTTGGTGCTCGTATCAAGAGTGAAGCTGATTTAGAAGAAATTATGGATGGCCTTCAAGAACAAGAGGTATATCGTTTTTTTTAATGATAACATCGACATTTTATAATGCAAAACTAATTATATGAGAGACTAAAAAAAGAAAATCAAAGAGAAGTTCATAAGAGTTATTAGAGGAGTTGAGGAAAAAATTAAAAAAATCAATATTACTATAAAAATGATTTAGATATTATATATATTATATATTTAATTATAAAAAAGGTGCATATTAAATATTATAAATTATTAAAATAGCTTAGTTATAATAAATTTTCAAGAATTTCAATGATTTTTATAATATTTTAATTTGGATTTGACATTTTTGAAATAATCTTCCAATATTAATTGAAAGTGATCAATAATTATATTCGTGGACAGTAATTATGATTTACAACTTCACATCAATCTACATCATCTAAGAAATACATATCTAAAATTTATTCGAATATTTCGAATATTCAACACAATTAGTAATTGTAACTATAATATCCTACTTTTTTAAATTATTTTTCCAGATGGAAGATAAAAAGATGCGTTCATACGCAGTCATACCTCCATTATTATTGGATACGAAGCAGAGACGAATCGCGTTTCAAAATCGTAATGGTCTTCTTCAGCCAGAAGAATTAGAAGCTCTTCATAGTGAACGAAAGTTAATCAATGTATGGAGTTCTGTAGAGCACGAATTGTTTAAAGAAAAATATTTACAACATCCTAAGAACTTTGGAACGATAGCTCAATCTTTAGAACATAAGTCCGTTCCAGATTGTGTGCATCATTACTACCTCACTAAAAAAGCAGAAAACTATAAGCAGCTCTTGAGAAAGTCGCGGCAACGAACACGTTCTCGAAACAATCCTAATAATAAAGTAAGTTCAATTACAACTATTTTCTACTTGCTATTTTAAATTAAGAAATACTTGTGTATAAAATTTAAAAGATTTTGTTTTTTTGCTATATAATATTAATTATGCGTTCTCTTACGAACATGTAGTTATTGCAATTGTAGACAGATATAAAATTATAACATTAACTTTTATATTGTTTTTTTTTTCAGGTAAATAATACCAGTTCAAGTATTGGAACTTTAGATATTTTAACTACGGGTGTTACGACAAGGTTGCAACGTGAGCAACAGCAGAAGACGCAAGAAAATCCTCAAAATAGTTCGGCAGCGACATCAACTACAACGACGACGACGACTACGACAACATCGAGTGTATCAACGGCTGTTGCGACAACAATAGTCACCACTTCGACGACTCCTTTAAGTTCATCAACGTCGAGTATATGTTTAACGACAGACTCTGTAATAGCATCAACGACAGCTACAACGACATCTGTGTTGAGTACTACGACATCGTCAGTCACGACGTCATCGACGATAACAAATGCGAAGGATAATAGAGAAACCAATAAAGAAAACAAAGAAAGTAAAATAGAATCGAAAGAATCGCATCTTATCAAAGTGGAAGTGAAAGAAGAGCCACAATTAAGTTCGGAAACGGTATCAGGAAAGGACATCAAAATGTACGTAATATATTTTTTCTATTAATTATAAATATTTTTAATTAAATTTGTAGAAAATTCTAAAGGTATATTTCATGGGAACTTATAGAAAAATTTAGTATTTTATAGTATTATATATATATTTTATATATATATATATATATATATTTATAGTAGTATATATATTTTATTAGTTTTTAAATAAATTCATAATAATTTTATTCACAAGGACTTTATAAACTTTTTACGAGTAGTAAAATTATAATTCGAATATATAGCCATTTTATATATATAAATATGATATATAAAAGCAATGCTAATTATTTATTATATTATGGAAAAATTGAGGATAAATTAATAAAATTGTGCAAAATTATTTGAAAAATATTACTATTTATAGAAGTACAATGTTAATTATTATCAGATATAATTTTAATGATATTTGTAATTTAACTTTTTTACAATTTAAACAATTTTTAATTTATAATGAATGAAAACATTAATTTTCTGGTTAAATAAAACTTTAAAAAAGTCTAATAAAAAAAAATAAAAACTAATTTTATTTAAAAATGTTAATTTTTCTTTTGTATATTAGTTTTGTATATTAAATTGTTGCATATTTATAATTATATGTAATAATTATTATTTCTAAAATTAGATGTTTAAACAGAAGTATTGTTTTTCAAGAAAAAGATATATATTTTTTTAATAATAAGGTAACAATAATAACGCATTATAATTTATACATCATAGATGATTTTAATAATTTTGCACAAATTTATAAAATTGAAAACCGTAATTTTTAATTTTTTTTGTTTATAATATAAAATATCCAAAATTATTTATAGAAAAAAAGAGCAAATGGAGTTAAAAACATTTTAATTTTTAATAAATTATTAATAAAGCAATTTCAATAATGATTTATTTTTACAATATTTTTTATAATATTATTTAATAATTATATTTTTGACATTAGTATTAATATATAAAAATAGAACTTTAATATAATTTTTTTTCTATAATAAAAAGGAATTAATTGATTTTCTTTCGTAATATAATAAGAGTTACATTTGGTTTTCTGTTCAGACTAACTAGAATTTTGGACGCAAACTATTTTAGTTATAAATTTATACGCAGAATCGGTCATCGGATTAAATAACTGTTTCTATTTCTACTTCAGTTAAAAGTTTGGGTACTATAAGTCTCAAAATAGAATTTCATATTGATCAAATGATCAACTAGTTATATTTCTATTTTATTGTTTTAAAATATAATGTTATATAAAAATTATATTAATGACTATAAAAAATAAAAATGGTTTCCTAATAAAATAATATATTATAAATATATATTACATGTTGTAGAGCATCACATAATCATCATTAGTAACTTAAATTAATTGTTTAAAATAATTAATTTTTTCATAAATGCATTACATATAATTCTTCATGTATAAATCTGTATAATCTTGTTAAAAATTTTTTTTTTAATATATCAAAAAATTTTAAATTTTTTCCAGATTTTTATTTTTTACATAAAATTGTCGAATTGAAAGGAATATAAAGGGATAAAGTCATTTTAAAAATTGCAATTGACATAAAAGCATACAGTTCGATTACTTGAATGAGCTTCATTTTACTAATGATATTCATCGAGCAAACAAATCAGTTTTACGATCAATTCTAATTATTACTACATTTAAAAAATATTAAAAAATATTCCAAGAGATTATTCGTTCGAATTCAGATTAAAAATTACTCATTCAAAAACTTATTAAACTATCAATATAAGAAAAGTCTTTTTACTTTTAAATAATAAATAAATTAAAATTGATAAATATAATTTTGATTAATAACAAAGATAAGAAATTGTATATAGAACGCTTATGCATAAATTTAATTTAACATACTATATCAAATTTTTATAGTTATATTTTCAGATTAATATAACAAAACTATTAATAGACAAGAGATAGATCAAATAAATATAAAGCTTTAATTTTTTTTTTTTAGATAAATATTTTTACAATAATTTAATAACCTTTTTTTAATTTAACTTTTTTACAATTTAAACAATTTTTAATTTATAATGAATGAATAGAAGAGAAAAAAAGTAATAAGAATAAATTATTGAAGCGTGGAGAGAAGGATGGAAGGAGTGGGGGGATGAATGGAAAGCAGATGGGGGAAATAGAAGGTAAAATGGAGGTTCGAGAGGGAAGACAGGGTAGTTATTAGCAGATTGTAATGCTAATCAATGGTTACTGGTTAGTGGATTATGTTTACGTAGGCATTCATCATCGAAATGGAGTCGATCGTTGAAAATCTGATTCCGAATCGTGCGAAGATTGGAACGAGGGACTCCCCTCGTTCGTTTAGGAATGACGTATAGAACGTTTTATTAATTTTCTCAAAATTGTATTCACAATTTGGACAAAAATTTTTTTTTCTTCTTTTTTCTTTTAATTTTATTTAACTAGGGACAGAATTTTTCGAATTTTTCACCACGCATGACGAAAAGAGAACAAAATTAAACTATAACTGTATTAAATTTTTTAACAAAATGGAAAATTTTTAATTAATATTTTCTTTTTCTAAATTTTTAATTAATAATTTTCTTAATTTCAATTGTATCATTGGTTTATTTATACATTGGTTAATTTTTTCTTTCATATTATATTATATTATTTTCTTGATGAATGATAATTTGCATGAATTATTTTTACAATTTTGAATAAATTCAAACAATTTTAATTAATAAAATTTAATGAAAACGATTCAATAATTAAACAAAGTTCTATCAAATGATAAGAAGATTAATTGTTAAGTAGTAGATTTATCGTTATAAAATAGATAGAACGGATTGTTAAATTTAAAGAGTAATAAGAGAAGAAAAAAAAAAATCATGTTACAGGGAGACGAACAACGTCAGTGGTGGTAGCGTGGTAACTACGAACAGGATGAAGGAAAAGAAAAAAGATAATCACGCCACCCCTATGGAAACCAGCGACGAGGAAGCCCAATCGATGGACACCATTGGTGAGTTTTTTTTAAACAAATTTTACTAATTTGCTTTATTTACATTTCGCGATTTTATCATGGACAGTTTGATAAGCGATATAATTTATTTTCTATAGTATATTTGATAAAATTTGTTTTTATTTTTTTCTTTCCTTTTTTTTTTCACGATTGAGAAAAATTTTATTTAATAAAAAGTGACATTACATTTTTCTTCTCATTTTTTTAAATGAATCGAGACAAATTTGTATAATGGACATCTCGTGCAATATAAATTGAAGAACCGGAGTAGATATATTCGTTTTAATTAATTAATTAATCAATTTAGAACAAGTTTCGACATTTTGTATTTTATATATATTTCTTATCTTTTTTTTTTTTTATTTATTTTTAATCGGTTATATTATGATTTGAATAGAAATGAATTTATTTCATCACAATCATCATTTCATCTTATATCTATTTTTTTTAACGAAGTTAAAGTAGAGATAAATTTTCGGTTAAGAAAAATTCATCCACGTATTTTAAAGGTATAAAAATAGGGGAAATCGACAAATTCAATTTTGATACAGTTGTAAAATGGAAAAAGTTTTATTTAATCTAAAGCACGGCCGTGATAATATTAATCGAACTCGCGATAGAGGAGGGTTGAAATTGTGTCGAGTGGAACGATTTAAAATTTCAAAGAGGGTTGAATAAAAGGTAAAGGTGGAATTTGTAATAAGTTTGAATAGAATTAATCCGACGATTGATCGAAAGAAGTTCGAATTTTTATATTTAAGCATGAAACGCGTATTTTATACATATTCATTTATTTTTTAATTATTCGTATTTACAATTTTTTGAATTTTTGATTATTAACATGCATCATTGACTCATGTTTTTAATGGCGATTTTATTGACCGCATCATTTGTAATATTATTATTAAAACACAGTTAATTATATTAATTGGTTAAAAATTTAATATTGTTATTTTATTGTTATTTTATTACAAAAAACTTGCACGAAAATTTATAATGCAATTATATTTAATTACAAATAGAATTTTTGTTCGTAATTCAATATTGCATAATACGGTGAAATAACAAATATTAATTTATAATTATTTTTTATTCAACTATTCTCGATGTAAGGTATTTAAGATTTTTAACTTAGAAGATTAACTTTTAATTTTGAAATAAATCATCGTCTCTACGTATCATCGAAATTTTAATGTCGCTAATTCTTCTTATTCATATAATTAATTTCTAAAGTATTTCAAGTTGCATTCAGTTATATCGTAAATATTTTCGTTATTTAAATTTCTTTAGAATAAATGCGAGCTTCTCGTTTTTTGATAGTACTGAAACAAATATTGTAAATAATCAATTATCTCTTTTCTTTTATATATTATTATTAATTATTACATATATGTAATACATTATAATACAATTAAATAATTTTTAACGTGTTAACAATCGGTTTAATTTTAAAATCAAAAATTAAGATTTCAAATATTTACATACATATATACATAATAATTGAGTTAATGAAATTTATTTTAATTGTTCTTCATTGATTACTGATATTATTGACATTATTTGATTTTGTCTATTACTATTTTTTAATTTACTTACTTTATTTATATCTTCGCTTATTGAACACCAAGAATTTTTACTTTTTTTAAAAATGTTCATCATAAGAAATTCTCTTACTTAGATAAGAATAAATTTTAGTCAATTGACGATACGTCGATATCATCTAACTTCATTTATTTATTTCTATTTTGATTTGCAATTAATATTACTAATCTGATTAACCTCTATAAAACATAAAGGATCTATTTTCTCATTGGGATACCTTCTTAATTAATCCATAATACTATCGTTTATTATCTTTTATTATATTTAAAATTACATTTAAATATTTTACCATTTACTTCTATAAAGCACAAAGAATCTAAAGAATTATTTTTTTAAACAAACGTTATCATCTTAATATCGTTCATTTTCATTTATTCATTTCCATCTTTCCATTTCATTCAATATAACTAAACACATTATTATTAATAACTTCTGCACAATAATTCTGTTCAATCGTCCGTTAAATTTATCTTCTTCTCTTTCAACTAAATCATACACAAACCTCCTCTCACTGTCTTTCGTTATTCGTAGTCGAAGTAGTCGACTCCTGATCCTCCGTTACCGTACTATTGGCCTCGTCCGACTGCGCCCTCTCCTCTGTGTTCGCGTGGCACAATTTCCTATGTTTGTGCACGAAATAATAACTCGGGAACTTGCATCCGCAAATCTTGCAAGGATAATATTGCACGTTCAAGTCCAATAGTCTTACTTCTCTCCTGTTCCTAGTACCGGTATCTTGCTGTCTCTGCCTGTTACCGATCGACTCGTTCACTCTGGTCGGTAACAAATGCCTCTTTGTGTGCTTCCTGTAACAATACTGCGACTTGAACGTGTGCCTGCAGTATCCGCAAGTATAACTTCCGCCATTGCCCGTATCCATCCCAGCCTCGATCGCGTCGCATGGGCCTCCCCCCCCTGGTCCACCGTTCTCGTCGTTCTCCCCGTTCTCCCCGGAACCGTCATTCTCCTCGAAACACGGTCTCTGCAAACGAGATTGTGGCATCGCGCTAGATCCACACGAGGACGATGAGTAATTCTCGTTCAATACACGATGAAACTTCACTGGACCGTCGCAACACGCCACGTCATAAACTACCGATAAAACGTTCGACGAATTATCGTTTCCGGTCGAGCCGCGCCCCCTTCGCCTTGATCTTCCTCTGTCATTCTCTGACGACACTGGCTCTGTGTTTCTGTTGTTACGAGCCGCGGTCGAGTCGTCCACAGGCGTTAGAGGGGGCGAGGATCGGGCATCGTTCGTTCGGTTGTTGCTCGAGTTGGTGGCGGGATGTTCGTAGTCGGCTTCTTCCTTCATCTCTCGTTGATGGTCGATCGGTTTCTTGTGACATGGAGGCACCGATGATCGTGAAGTGGACGATGGTGTGGGAGAGATCGATTGGCAGGGAGATGATGTCCTTGTGGATGTGGCTGCGTTCGACGTAGTGAACGCGTTGAACGCGGCTGCTGCCGCGGCCACGAACGGGAGAGTGCTCGACGACACATTCTCTGGCGATTTTGGCCTCGACTCCACTCTTAACCCGCGATTTCGTTCAATTTGGAACAACGATGATTTTGGCGATGGCACGTCCCTGTTAGCAGAAATTGTTATATTTCAAAGTGAGAAAAATCACTTTTTTTAATACTTTTTTATACTTTTCATTTATAAACAGAATTTAGAAAGCCATTGACATCCAAATGAAATCTCAATTACGTTTCAAAATCATTATACGTGCACTGTTTGTCCACGAGAATATCTCTATTTGTGATCGTCAAAATGTTCTCGTGGATGAACAGTGTGCATGTTCGAAAAAAATGACGATCCAAACCTATAAACTGTCGTGTGCGTTTGTTGTACACTGGAGGACGGAACGGCGGAGACGCCAAGCGGGACGGTGGATTGCATGAGGACCGACGGTTGTAGTTGGGACAAATGCGGTATACCGATACTGGCGGATGGCGGTGCACTCGGTGGGTATAGAGGAGCGGTCGGTGGCCAGCATATGGTCGGATCTATCATCAATCTGCTTGGTATCGGTCTAAGTATATTGCCGGTGGGTGGCGTGGACGTCAACGTGGATGTCGGTCCAGCCGGAACTGGGATCGGCGTTGGCAATGGCGGAGGTGCTCTCAGCCTGAGCAACGCTGCTCTGCATTGTTCTAGTGCCCCTGGCATATGCAACAAATGCGTGGCCAATAAGACGCTGTACACGTTGTCCAACGTCACTTCCAACCGGCCTGTGTACATGTAGTTGAGCAATGGCGCGAACGCTTCTCCACCTGTAAGTTTGGATTCGTTTGTTTGTTTATTTTTTTGCGAATATTTTTCAAAGTTTTTTTTAACTTTCGCTAAGTTACATCACGTTTACTTTTGATATTGTATTGGCGATACTTTATTTGTTTATATTCGTTTATTCCAAAGAAACTTTTAATCTATTTACAAACAAACATAGGTATTCGAAAAATGCAATATATTTGACGATAACACGGGGAAGAAAAATAATATCGCGCATATTAGATATAACATTCTCTTTTTAATCATTGAATTTTAAAATTAAACTTCATTTTGCTTTTTTCATTATTCATCATCATCAAAATTAAACAAAATATAATTCTTTCCAACAAACTCGAGAGACCAATCGGAATACCAATAATTCACATAACGATATTTACCAATAGATGAAACCGAGACAGATGTGACTGGCTGCCTCGTTGATTGTCCCGACAAATTGTTACCGGTTACATTCGAGTTAATATTCGCGCTCACGCCCGAATTAGGTGTCGTCGTCGCGTTCGTGAGCAAAGCTTTCAGATAACCGCTGTGAGCGGCCAAGACACCTTTGTGGGCGACAAACTGGTGCTCGCCCTCGTTCCCGACTCTCACCACCGTGTCGGGTGGCGACAAGCTTTCTTGAAGCCGCGAATAATTGTCCGCTGTAACGGTATCGCCGAACCAAGCTCTGTACAGGCTGTACATCGTAACCAGACTCGAATCGTTCCAATTTATTAATTCTTATTGTTGGTGTCCGGTTCTATCATTTCAATGTTTCGAACGATTAGAAAGAGGAATATGTTGTTATATAAGTCACGATTCACGAACATAGCGTTTTCGTCGGAGGCAAAGTGTATCCCGTTCCATCTTTCTTGGTGTCATTGTTGGCTGAGGATGAGGTGACGGAAAGGTCGAGACAGAGTGAAATAGAATACTCTCACGGCTCATTAAAACGTCAATTGTAAACAAACAGAACTGGAAGGTTACTCGAACGAAACTTCATCGTTCTCTTTCTTTTCTGATGGAATAGAATGAGAAATATTTTGCCTAGGCATCTTATGGCGAACGCACTGTAATATGGTATAAATGATTCACAAATTTAAATAATTCGAATAGTCACTTCGTATTTACATAATCCTTTGATAAAATCGATTATCACATGTCACACATTTCAATCTCAAAAAGATCACGGGTAATAAGACTCTCTTCTCAAAATCACCCTTAAATCAATTTTCCAACCACCCGTAATGAATGATCACCATTCGTACGTGTTTCACGTTTATACGAAATGAAACCAGAGGAATATTCTATTTTCCCTCTGCAGATAAACGCGGAAATCTAAGGGGGTGACCATCGTGCGTCGCGATTGCCCGTGATTTGAACGCCGGGAGTCGGTTCCTGGTAGCGACACGCGCCTCACCACCGTCGCATCGCTTCTTTTTTCCACCAGTTCCTACCGCCCTTTCCTCCTCCAGACAGCCGCTAACCAGCCAGTCCCTGTGCAGCACACCCCAACCCCCGTACGCCGGAGAACCGCCCCCAAAGAGCCGAGATTGGCGGTAGTGGCTCGATTACTGGCAGAGTTGCACGTGCGCCTCGTATATTTACCGTGTCGACGATTGTACCGAGCCTCTTTCTTCCGTCTTTCCCCTACCTGCTGTATATCTCCTCCACTTCCACCTTTCCTCTTTTCCTATTGCGATGGTCTGGTGTGTCGCGAGTGGACGGATGGGTGGTTTCTTTTTTTTTTTTTTTTTTTTTTTTAATCGGCCTAGTGACGAGATCGAGCGTATCGCGAGCAAGATTGAACGTTTGGTAGATTCTTTGGAAAATATCGGGTCTTTTGTCCATTTTTTTAACGGGAATATCGAGGTGGATTTATAAAGTGAAATCTTTTTTTTTTTTTTTTTTTTAGAAATTTGCCTTATTTGTAGAATAATTTATGGACCTCTTGTTTATAGAAAAAAATATTCTCTCAAAGATTCGCACGTATTGTTTGAATTCAAAAATATCAAAATTTTTGTTTTTTTTATAACTCAAAAACTAAAGTCAACCATATTTATATGTATATAAACATTGCTTTTAATGATATATTCCAAAGTTATTCCAAGTTAAGAGAAAGATTGATCAATGTATATTTTTCTTGAATATGGTATAGTTATAACAATTATCGAAGAGAAGGAACGAGAGGAAAGGGAAATAATGAACGAAAAGAGAATTTTTCTTTTCTTTCTTCTCTGTTTCTTTTAATTTTCTGCTAGATGTAGTGCAGCTAATTGATATGTAGTTGAAATTGGAAGGGAGAACGAAAGAAATAACAACGAGGAGAAAGAAAGACAGAGAGGTTAATTGGTGAGAGGGAAAGAGAAGGAAGGATCGCGGATTCGATTCACGCGAAATATGGTGGAAGCTTTGTTTTTTCTTTTTGCCGCCATTCCTCCCCCCCTACACGTGGGGAGCGGTGACCGACGTATCTCTGATGATGTAAAAAGGATGAAAGCAAGTCGAAATCGAATTGTTGATTCAATCAGTCCTACGAATATCGATGTGGTTATTTTTTCGTTGTTACGAGGGCGGTGATTTTTGACGGATGAGTTAATACGTTACTACTGTAAATTATCGAGATTCGAGTTAGATGCTTGTTAATATAATATACAAAATTTAAATCAATCCTTTTTCACGAGTTGGAGATATCCTAAATTATCCTGAAGTTATAATTCGAATGAAGATCATCTCAAGTTTAATATTACTTTGAACGAAGTATTTTGAATTCTCTTTTTGCATGATATATATATATAAAGTTAAAGATCTAAAGTTTTTTTGCATCCGCTCTTTCGAATAATATGAATCAAGTACTTTTAATTAAGAAAAAGATCAGAGGGAGGGGAAAGAAGAAAAATTATTAAACAATCTCGAAAATTGAAAGATAGGGAACGATCGAGAGAATTAATGCTACGCAATTAGTTCGATTAAAAAAAAAATAGAATTAGTCAAAAAAAAAAAAAAAGAATGGTCATTTATGAACGATAAATTTATAGAAAATTGTTAAATTAAAAAGAAGACGACTGGTTAAGAAATCAAACAAATCAAATAGACGGTGAAACAAGATAAAACGAAGGAGAAACAAAAAAGAAAAAAAAAATTCGTTCCTCCTCCATTCAAAATGAAACACCTGATCCCTCACTCTCCCGCGAAATTCCCCTCTTTATCAAATCAAACACCGTTCAAAAAATTACCAAAACACGCTCGACGAGGACAAGGAAGGCAAACAAGAAGGAGGAATATAAATATAGAATTAAAAAAAAAAAAAAAAAAAACGAGAGGAAGGGTGGTGACCACCGGTGGTTTATCACGGCCCTCACGAATGATTAGAGCGGGCTCCCCGTCTCGATAGATGAAGTCGAAAAGCTGGATGAAGAGGCTTGTGTTCCTCCTCGAGGAGAGAGGATCTCTTTCCGGGATGCGTCTTTTGCCTGTTTCCTCTTTTCTCTGCCTATTTCTCTCTGATTCAACCCCCTCTTGTTCCCTCCACCATGGCTACTCTCTGATGTTTTTCATCAAATTAACTCTCGCGGTACGAGGTACTCTTTCTCCACGGTGTTTGCATAATATCGTTTATAATTCAGGTTGCGCTGAATTCCACTTTATTCTGGCTGGTGGCCCGTATACGTACAGGTCGCTCGTTTGCTCGCTCTCTTCGCTTTTTCGACCCTCGCCCACTCTTCTTCCCTCTCGATCGAACTGTCTTGCTCTTTCTTCCCGTGGTGTCCCGCGGTTCCATCCCGTGCACAGACCTTCGTTGTTATTCGTTCGTGAATTCGAAACGAAGGGAAAGAAATATATGGCAGAAGGGGTGTTGTCGTATTCATGGTACGAAACGAGACACTTGCGAGATAAATTTAGTAATTATCGATGTCGATGAATGTTGAATCTATTAGGTTATTATATATGAAATATTTGTAGTAATATACAAACTTTGGTTATACGAATCTAATTGTTTCTGTGAATGGTATGAATAATTCTGAAATTGTTTAACAAGTATATATATATATATATATATTATTTAAAATTACAATATTAATTTTATCAAAAATATTTTCGTGTTTTTAAATAAATCATAAAATATAAGATTCGTCATATTTTGATTTGTCACGGGTTTGGTCGTTCTAATGTTAATTTATTCTACTTATATTTTCCTATTTTAAAATACTGCGTGAAAAGAGTGATTGAAATCTATAATATGAAGTATCAATCTCATCCAGAGAATCTAAAGTAATTTTATTTATTTGCGACCTATAACTTGATCATACGTATATAAAGTTTACATTTTATAAAACATAAAAATATAAAAGTTGATGGGAAAATTTCGAGTCACCGTGTATTATTTTCTTTTTTTTTCGTTCTCTTGCCGTATTGGAAAATTTACGTCTCTTTTTCGTTCGAAGGGAGAACGATCTGTGTAACGGGAAAAGTGTATGTATACGGTAAACATTAGAATATATTTTCATATCGTGGAAAGATTTTTTTTTTCTTCAATAGCAGTATTTCATGATTTTTCTGGAAAGGAACTCGAGGTTTTATATTATTGATTTTACGATTTCGAATCGATAGAATTGATATTATTCTTCGAATTGTGTAGACATAAAAATGAAGATTAAATAAGACTCTGGATAAATATTATTTATTTTTCTTATATTATAAAATTTAAATTCGAGAAATTTCTTCTCGAATAAAAAAAAATCGATTAAAAGAAAAATAATAATTCAATTTCAATCAGAGATAAATATTTTTACAATTAAAACAATTATAAAAGAATTATTTAAAGATGATAGAAAAATATAATTTCATTCGAACAAAGATTTTCGTATTCTTCGTGATTTCTTCTCTAGCTATTAAACTTCCAATTCTATTTTTACCGATATAAAAACTCCTCTTTCATAAATAAAACTAGAGCTTTAATTCTATTCTTACAAATTTCCATTTCCATAAAAAAATTTATTCATCTTTAATTCTTTCTAATTTTCTTTAATTTATTATTGAATTATCCACCCTCTGAATCATCTTTCTTATTACCAATAAATTGAGCAATAAAAAAAGAACAAATTTTGTTTTTTAAACTCAAAAATTATGAAAAGTGAATTTTCGCTACAAGATCTTCGATTTCGAATCATTTTTCAAGATTAAAACAAATCGGGAATTTTGAAACACAAAGAGAGATAAATAATAAAAGATAAGAAGGAGGAGGAGAGTACAGTTGTTGAAGTTAATCGTGGGTCATCGTAACACGGTAGCGTGGAACAGGCTTGGTTCCGGGCAAGAATGCGTCGCCACCAATTCAGAGTGGGACATAGCGATTACGCACATTTCCCTAGAGGCCGCCAGCTTCAAACCGGAGTTAACAGACGCGGCTCCCCTCTGTCCCCCTTCGTTTCCTACCCTATTGTATCGTGATCGAAAGCAACAACTACTACCGTAATCGTCGTTTGCATAGCTATTAGTATCATTGTCGTGATTGTTGATAATAATAATACCGATTGCCTTAATGTCATCCCTCATATATCGCAATACCGTAAAATACTACCGTGTTCTAATGTTTAATTATTACATTATCGTCGAAATCGGAAATCTCTCGAGGTTATAAATTAGTAGAAGAAACAAATATTTTTGAAAGTTCAATTTCTTCTATAAAAAAAAATGAAACAAAGTGTTAAATTATTAATTAAATGTGATACTGGAAATTTGTTATTTTGAATGTTAGGTTATGTATATAATATAAGAGGTTAGGTTATGTATATATATATATCTTTTAAGAATCTTTTTTTATAGAAGCTTCTAATTACTTTTATGAAATTTTGGGATTTCTAAATTAAAGTTTTTGTCATTGATATTATCGTAATATCGTAGAGGTTAGTTCTTTCTCTCGGAAGCACAAATTCTCAACAAAAAAATTTTATACATCCTATATCGTTATTGACTTTCAAAAATTTCCTTCTTCATACTACCAAATCCATCCTGTAGCTTTCGTGAAAACATCCACGGCGCATCCTTTCGTGTTTCCACGAGCTGTTAGTTAAATTGTCGCCGGGACAGGGACAAAGTACATGGAAACTGATCACCGCCTCAATTGGCAGAATCGAAATTCACCACGGTGGAAAGGAAGGAGATAGCCCTTCGGGCTCGCAACGTATAATCGGGAGCAGAAGTGTACACATTGGAGAGGTCGGTATCGCTCTCCCCGGATCCCGGGGAGACGAGAAAGAACGCTCTCGCGGTTTAATGCTCCGAGCTCGGTCGAGACAAGCTGAGCAAACACTTTTCGCGATATTACCAGGATCCGTACGGGCTTTCTGCGGCTTCTCTTCACCGCTTCCCCCACTACTCATTCTCTTTCTCCCTTTCTCTATCCCGAACATGTTCGGTTCAATTGCTTTATCTCTTTTGCTCTGTGTCTCCCGTAGATACGCTCCTTCACTTGTAATGAAATAAATACTCACCTGCTCAGAAATTCACTTATTCTTTCTTTGCGTTTCATCGACCCATATGGTGCCTTATTCGATCCCCTACGGAATCTAATTTTAATTGGATGGTGTATATAATTGGCAAAACAATTGAATTTATATCCCGATTGTGATGGGATTTGTGGAGATTTTTAACAGGATGGTGAGTTTTGCATTGGGAGGAAGGGAGATGATTGGTGTTGATTTTGATCGTGACGAATATAGCGGTTGATATTTGTAAATATATTGTGTGGGTGATATAATTTAATTGTAGAAGATTAATATTGTTGATTGAAGCTTTGATAAAATATGGAAAAATTTAAATAATTGACTTTTTGTCCTCTGATCTTTTCATTTTCATTCATTTTTTTTAAATTCTTGAGTGATGCTTGAGATTTAAAATAAAAAAGATATATAATTTAAAATCGTTTTTAAATAATTATAAAACTGATAATAATTGTTAGATTAATTGATTGCTTTAACTAGATTTGTATTCTCGAATATCATTATGTCGATTAAAGAATAAAGATTAAAGAATTAATCGAATACGTGAAAAGAGTACATTTAAAATTCAAAATGTTAAGAATCTATATTTCATTTTGTTTTATAAATATCTATATTATAGCATAACAAATAGTAATTAAATATTTTTAAAAACAAAGTCCAATATATCGGAAACTTTTCTATAGGAAATCATCGCAATACGATTTTAAAGCGTGAATCAGAACACAAACGAAATCAGTCCATCGCTCCCTATTCAAAGATAATCATCTATCGAACGTTGACAAAGTATCCTATCTATCCATTTGAAACATTCGTTCACAGAGAAAAATATCCACTAATGATGTATTCCCAATATATATATATATATATAAACGAAAATTATCTGCAAATACACGTGTTTCCTGTCTACACGGATAATTTGTAATCGTAGCAGCCAGTGGCCATAGCAAATGGGTGGGAAAATTAAATGGCCGGGTGGGAAACGGTGATCTCTCTTGGTGTTGGTAGTTAGTTACATTGGTTAGAGAATTTGGTATGGAGGGGGTGGCAACATTTTGATACAGAGTGAGTGAGAAAAAGAGAGTGAACGAGAGAGTGAGAAAGATGAATAGATGAAGTGGTGGGAGGTAGTAGCTCATCGTCAGTTCGAAAGGCCGTTGGTAGGCGCGCGCATACACTTGGCGCGAGCTAATTAGCGTCTTGATTTACTTAATCCCAATTAATGCCTTTAGCTGCAGAGCAACACACAGTCGTCGCGTTCCTGTGTGCATTAGACAGTTGGTAAAGAGAGAGAGGTGGAGAGGCAAGAAGAGAGGGAAGGAGAGAGAATGTGGTTGAATTCGACAGGAGAGGCATGGCCGCGTTTTCGTTGTGCAAATAATGGATTATCTACGTATGGGTACACATCGTGCACGGTTAATATAGCCTTCCGCGTGTGCTCTACTTGCCTGTAAGCATGTAAATATATATATATATATATGTCTGGTCTGAAAATATGTATATATATATATATGATATAATCGTGTATAAAATGTTACTTAATGCATGAGAGATAAATTTGAGATTGAAAAATTAATAATTTAGATGTTTTAAAAGAATGAGATATTTATTCGGTTGTGAAAATTCGTCTGAATTCGTTTTTGTTTAGGATTTTATGATGGATAAAAAGTATTTTATTCTATTTTATTATTAAAATTTTTTTTATCAAATATTGCTTATATGGCATAAACAAACATATCCTAAAACATTTCTTCAGATATATAAATTCAATTAAAATTTACTAGAATTAATTAATAATTAGAAAATTTCGTTTCAATATTATTTTAGAAATGTTTAATAATTATCTGAATTTTTATATTTGATTCATGAATTAATAATATTAATTGAGAAATTATAAATTATCGATTATTTCTGTAATTGAACTAATTTTTCATAACATTATTTTTATGTGATACTATTTTAATTCTTCGTCTTTATCAATTTTTCCGGATCAAAATTTCGAAATTCAATTTAAAAGAAAGTGATATTTTCCAAGGTCTCTCGAATAAAAATAAAAAAAAAAAGAGAGGGAAATTTAAAAAATTTCATTTTCTTTCTGTGTTTGACGTAATGCGTGTTCGATGAACATAGATTCATTTAATGAAGAAGTATGGAAATTAAAACGAATAACCGAAAGGGGTTAAGGGAAGGGGGGGGGGGTAGATAGATTTCTCCTGTACGAGCCAACATTTCGAGGCATCGAAACGACGCGTTTTTTTATTTACGTATTTATGAGATTACATAACGGTACGGTTTCGACAAAAATGATTAAAAGCAAATATGTACGGTAGGGTTTTTCGTGATCCGGCGAATACGAGGACAAGGAATCTCGTCGAACGTGTATAATAATACAACGATACAAACCAAGTCAAATCAATCGTAATATTACGGCAGATAACGAGAAATTCATTTTTCTATAATTCAATATATAGGATACATTTCCCTCCTGCTCATCCCTCTCCATCTCGATTCAACTGTATTTTTCATTAAAACGAAACGTTATACATATGCATATAACGGAAAATACGTAAAACGTAACGCGATAATGGAAATTACTACGTCGAATTATTTTATTCCTGTTATGAATATCGATGAATATTATTCTCGTGGTTTTTGGCCATGGAATAAAATCTTTGGAATTGGGGAACTTTATGGAATGGGGTCTACGTGTAAATATATGTGTACACATGTATACGCATATATCCGTGTACATATATCCAGAATGATTCGATTACCGATGTTTGGCCATGTGTGTTCAGTGCAGCACATTTTAATGATGTGCAAACGCTGCTCTTGCAGAATTTATCGTAAACAAAAATTCGTTAGAATCGATAGAGGGAAGAGCGTTTTCGAAAGAATTTTCTTTTCATTAAATTACACTCTATCTCTCTTAACAAAATTGTATAATCGTTGTATAATAATCGAATGAAGAATTTCAATCATTTTAATAAAGCTAGTTTTTCAAAAGCAATCAATAAATAATTCGTATCCAATAATTAATAAAATGAGTGGCACGGAAAAGAATCTATTAATAATCTTCAAACACTTTTAAATTACCCATTTTAATTTTCCATTCTTGCTCGCGAAACGAATCTTGCAAGATTAAAAAAACTCGCTCTGAATTTTTATTCTAATTATTCCAATTGTGATATTGGATTTATGATTGGATGATCAAAAGTGCAAGTTTTATTCATTATATTTTTTATTTTTAATCAAGAAAATATTTATTGAATGAAACAATTTGTTGAATTAATTATTTTAATAGATAGTCAATAATCATTCATATATTAGGTAATTAGAAATAAAACCGAAATAAATCTACTTATCAAAATTTTGTAAAAATCGTATAATTTTTTGAATCAAATAAAACAATGCTAAATAGAAGAAAATCACTTTCGTTTCGATTCGTTCGTTCCGATTGATTAACTTTCTAATTATACTCGTCAAACATTCAAATAGCGTAAAATGAAGAAAAAATTTATCTTCTTTCGTTCTTTTTTACAATTCTATCAACGAATTGCCTGTAATATTAAACTAATATTAAAACGGAATATTATGAATAAAAATGAAATGGAACATTATCTTCGTTTGCTAATAAACTCCTGTTTATTTCATTTAGTTCATATACATTAAAAGACCATTTGCTTAAGCCAGGTTAATCGAGCTTTCTTTCTATGCTTAATTCCCAGACATAATGAATAAACGGGCGATATTCTCTGTTTGCTCGACGCATAATACGCAGATACACGTGAACGATTAAAATCAAAGAGAATATTTTATTAACACCAGAGCCGGCGGATGCACGTAGGGGACACGTGTAATAATGCTCACTTGTTGGTTTAACCCATTAGTCGACCCTTACATGCTTGTTCACACATTTGAATCATCGATACGCACACGGCTACAAGATAGAAAAAAAATTAAATACATTGTTTAGTATATTCTATACAATTATTTTATCTCAATAAATAATCAAATAATTCTAATTTCTTTGTCGGATTTAACATTAATTGATTAGGATATTAAAATTTTAAGCAGAGGATGAATCACGATTAAATATTTCATTTTGTTTAAATCGTTTTAATAAGTAAAAATAATTAATAAAATTGTTCAATATTGATTTTAATATTTTTGTGCATCTAGAAAATTATCTTTGTGCATTTGTTAAATTTTTAAATGTTAAATTTTTTTTAAATGTTAAATTTTTTAAACGTGATTCGTGAATATAACTTTTCATTATTAAAGATTAGAATAGATTATTAGAGAGTTAAAATACATCTGATGTATACTATACAGTTCATTTTATATTAATTTTTTTGTAAATTGTAATTCGATGATCAATACGTGAAAATGTAAATGGTTTTAGTGCAAATATTAATTTTGATTTGAAAATTTTTATCGTGATTCATATTCATGAAAAAATCTTTCACTATGATCCATCCTCGTTGATTCAATTAATGAAATTTCTCATAATGAATTTCGATCGAAAATCATTGATCGGTTTAAAAAGAATTATGGAGAATAAAAGAATTACATGCGTGGATGGAGCTAAAGGAAATATAAATAAAATAGGGAAGAAGAAGGGAAAGGGAAAGGTGTATGGAACTAGTTCTCTCGTGATACCCTTTATGAAATATTCAAGGTATACTCCTTGTCATTATTCTGTTTCGAGCCAGCTTAATTAGCACGTAGCTAATATTTCTCCCTTACCAGAGAGTACCATACCTTTTCCTCTCTCACCACTTTTATTTCATCTCTTTCTTTCTGTTTCTCTGCTTCTCACACTGTTTCTCTTTCTATCTCACTCTCCTTCTTTTTGACTTATCGTTTGAACAAGCTCGACGACATTCTTCCGATTGTAATAGTCTTTGTTTCGCGGCCTTGAATGCTCCTACGCAGAATAAAAATAGTTTTACGGGAAATATTAGATATCCAAGAGATATAAATTTCCTCTATGAAAATTATTGCAACGTGTATTTTTTTTCATCACGTCTATTCTTGATAATTATTTTGAATTTGTCTCGAATAATTATAGATATTATAGTTGTTTGGAGGAATAATAATTAAAGTTTGAATTAATTATAAAATAATTTCAATATTAGCATTAAATACTTACATATTGCCTATAGTTGTGTTGTTTACTTCAGTAATATATTATAATTTTTATTTTATTAATATTTTATTAAGAAATAAAAAATATATTTCATTAAAAATTTATATTGTTATATTGAAATAATGATAATATTAAAAACTTTACAAATATGACTATTTTCTCTTTTCTTCAATTTAAGTTGTTGAATCAAGTCACTTGTGAGCCTCATGGCGCCACTGGTAATTATAATGCTGATTGACTTCCATGGCATTCAATTGCTAACCTTCGATGGATGTACTACTTTCCATGGATGTACCGCGACATTTATAATAAGTAATATTTCATTTTTATCTTTCATTCTATATTTTTGATTTTTTATGACTTAAGGGTACTATTTGAAATTCAAAGATAACTTACAAATATAATATATACTAAAAAAAGTAATACAACAACTCTAACCTATAATTGTGATGCAATTTGTGTGATTCTCATCACACAAAAATATATCCCAATGCAATATTAAATATTATAACAATTAGCTACGATTTTGCAATCGTTCAAAGTGATCTGCACGCCTTTGATATATTGGACGATGATACATGCACTAATCTCTGGAGGCCTGTCACACACTATACTCGTATCTTTCGAAACATGGCGAAAATTATTGTTGACGCAGGACTACCGATGTTACTGTATCGGCCGGATATAGCCAACGGAAGAGACGAGAGGAAGAATTATCTACCGAGCAATCATATAAATGCCATACGAGGAATATTCGCGACACTGATTGGCAGTTATTCCCTTGTGCTGGAGAAATTGCTTCTCATAATTTAACATTGCATATACGATCCAATGGATAATTTTACAAATACTTGAATAGAATTGATCGGATAATGGCCTCGATCCTTATTAAAAATCATGAATTAAATCCTTATCTTTGTTATTTATTTATTTATTTATTCGTTGTATAAAATGAAAATTTGCATTTATTATGAAAGAAAATTTAATCTTTAATGTGATCAAGAAATTTAAAAGGTTCATATATCTAAAAAATCATCTTATAAATTATTAAATTTACGAGGAGAAATGATAATAGAGAAAAGTACAAGTAAAATAATTTTTAAAGTCATAAATTAGTTTATTAATGTAGCTTTAATTGTCTGTTATATCAAACATTCTATTGATTTATTTGATTGATGTAAATAACACAAAACTAACAAGACGTTCATCTCATACTAGAAATTAATAATTATTGCGAATATTGTATGATTTACAAATTGATTAATTACATCATATATGCAATGAAGAAATATAAAAATTTCTCAAATAAACGACACCATTAAAGATTAAACATTTTGGATTATTATTAAATTATTTTAATATAATTGTTTTCTTTACAAAATAAAATATAAAATAAATAAATAAAAATAAAATATAATACTAATAAATAAGTTTCTAACTATAATTTAATTATTTATTCATTCATTATTCCAATTTCAATTTAAAAATAAACTTTCTATAAAATTTTGATTAAATATATCTATTAACAATTAATATTCTAATGTTTCCTATTCCAGATAATAAATCAATTTTCCAACTTTTTCATACTATTGAAATCAAAATTAAATTAGCATAAGTTGAGAACCAGAGATTATTACTAAAAAAAAAAAAAAAACCATTCTTAAACTTCTTTTTCTCTAAAAATAGTATATAGTATATTAAACTCAGTTTCTCTCTCTCTCTCTCTCTCTCTCTCTCTCTCTCTCTCTCTCTCTCTCTCTCTGTCTCACTCTCTCTCTCTCTCACTCTTTCTTGCTCTTGTTCTTGCTTCCCTAATCTATCCTTTGGCCATAGAAAAAAATATTTCGTTGAATCGCGCACCTGGTCATATTCTTTCGCTTTCAACCGTTTTTCACCGATGCTACTTACGCAAATGACCCCACGATACCTTGGCAATAATGGCCCAGTGGAAAGAATAAACTTAAATTTTTCACCTGGCACCCACCCAGTTTCCGGGGGTAAAACCATCAAAGCGATTTTACCATGTCTCCCGCCTCTACGTCAATGTTTGCGAGGCTGCGGGCGAGAGAGAACTTTTTAATTGGCTACCCTTAATTAGTTAACCAGCAAAGTCTCGGTAATTATTCTGTTTCTCGCTCCGTTTCCGTACGGCCCCGACCTGTCCGTCCTCCTCCCATCCGACCTGCTGCTTCATCGCTTTTTCCTCATCCTCCTACATATTCGTCCTCCTCCCTCTTCTCTTCTCTTTCTCTTCTTTCTTTCTTTCTTTCTCTTTCTCTCCTCGTAGAGTTCTTGTTACGAAGCTTTGGAACCGCCATCATTGTATCAAGCGATTGATATTTGCTGAACTTCGTAACGAAGAAAACGTCAAAATATGGAATAATGTTCGAGAGAAAAAAAATTCGAATATAAAATAATTTTATAATCGGGATATATATTGATGGTGACAATAATTGATTAGTATAGAACAACATATTTTATTAGAATTCGATATTTCAAAATTTTTTAAAATTTCATTATATTTAAGAAAATCACGATAAATGGTAATAATTTATGAATGAAATATCTTTTTTTCTTTTTCAGAAGGTGGAAGACAGATTGGCCCCCACGCTTGCACGGTTTGTCAAAATATCGTGGAAGGTAACACGCAGAGCAGGGCATTGTCGCGAAGCCAAGCGTCCCAGTATGGTCTGCGAGAGGATCAGATCGCACCTGGTGCGCGCGTGTGCAATACCTGTAGGTGTAAAGCAGTTAGAGGACGATATACAGCGTGTCCATTGCCAGGTTGCCCGAATTTAAACAACGCCTCAAAGACAAGGGTAAAAAGATTGCGAGCTTTACCCGCCAAGTGGCTCGATCTACCAGCTGAAATTCGTGATCCAATTATTCAAGAATTTCGTAAGTAATCAATGAGTAAATATACGAGAATAAATATATATATTGTAAAATTACATAAAAATATAAACAATTTAACAAAAATTATGCGTCGAATTATTTTTCTCTATAATTTATCGAAATATCAATTTTCAAAAATATTTATCGATAATGTAATGTTTATTCTTCAATTTCTTTTTCATCCAGAAATACCAAGTAACGCGACGAAATGTTGTTCGGCCTGCTTCAATCGAATATCTCGTCGATTGGCGCCACACCTAACAGGAAGTGCCGAGGTGCCCGAAGACTCAGCCGATTCCCTTGCTCGACAATGGACAGACGAGGAATTGGAACAGCTGAGGAGAGCTCTTCGAGAGCATGGAACCAATTGGGTGAAAGTTGCCGAACAAATACCAGGAAAGACGAATCATCAATGCAAAAACTATTACTTTGCTTATCGGAAAAAGTTAAGCTTAGATCAGGTGGTTGCAGAGTATTATCAATCTCTAGGCGAAGAAAGGAGACCTTGTTTGACAGATGAAGAAGAAAGTGGTAGCAGTACGAGTAGTTGTGATGAATTGGCAGTAAGTTGTTGGTTGATGATAATATTTGAAAGAATATAAGTTTAATTTACATATATTTCATAACCAGTGTATTAGGTTTTTTTAAAAAATTATAATATATAATTATATAAGTATAATATAAATTATACTATATTGTAAAACAATCCATTCAGAATATCTAAAATATTTAAACATTTTTTCTTTTTTTAGGTCCATGATTCAAGCGATACAGCTAGTGCAGGCAGTCCAGCGAACAATTTGTCCAGTGGTACACCAGGTACACCGGGTGCCACAGCATCCTCGAATCTGCCGATAGCTTTCTCGCGATCGGCAGATCAAAAACTTGGTGAGAAATTAGCGGATATTGCTGTGGTATCATTAGTACCGCCGGTGAGCATAGGTCCGTCGCAACAGTCTTCCACCAGTGGAAGTAGCAATGCTGCTTCAGCTGGTACTAGAGAAGATTATGATAGCTCCGCCACGGTAAGACTAAAGTTTTTATCCGGTTGACAGTTAAGAAGGAGATACTAGAGTAAATTATATAGCTTTTATAGTATTTGTGATAGAAACATTTTAATGCGTTTCTTGCTACATGAATCATAATTAATGTTAATATTTAAAGCATTTATTAATTTTATTTTAATAAGATTATTATATTTTTATTAAATGCATTTATTTTCTTTTTTTATATATTTATGTATTTAATAATTATTTTTTGAAATGTTATATTTTTAAGACACATTTTGCTATGTATATTTTTATATATGAATTTATAGTGATTAAATTTTTTATAATTGTAATTTAATTATTTATATAAAATTTATATATAAAAATTTTTTCATTCCCAAGGATATATGTATAATATAAGAATATTTTATTTAATTACTTCATATTATTTTTTCTTTTATATTAAAGATTATTTTACATTAAAGAATTATCAAAAACTTATTTAAAAATTGAGAATTGATTAAATCATATTAAATATAATATATTTAACAATTTAATTATTTATTTCAATTATCCTGTAGCATTTAAACGTATTAAAATGATCCCAATGCATTTTATGTTTTATTTTCTTATTTTGTTTTATATTTAAATATAGAAAGAAGTTTGTTACTTGATAGGGCCGTCTGATAGAGGTTCGCTGATTGTTTCAGGAGACGGCGGACGAAGGTCAGGGAGGTACCGATTTAGAAAATAATGGTGTGGTTGTCACGTTGACAACTGCTAATAATCCCACATCATTGCAACAACAGCATCAGCAATCTCATCAACAAGTTGCACAACCTTCGCATTCACCACCATCCACTACTAGCAACAACTCCAATCCCCTTACTGTGAAGGATCTTATGCTTGGTGTTATTGAGATGCAATTGAAACGTAATCCTAACAGTCCAGCTGGTACCAGTGGTCCTTCAGTATCAATAAATTCTGGAACACCAACGATATCGAGCATATTAAAAACGGATCATAGAAATGATATTACATTTGTAAGAGAATATAAACCGACATCAACTATGGCAAATACTAATATGTCAAGGGATTCGAATTTGGCTACGTTGTCGGTGGTATCCGGTCCTCACCATGGTCATCGTTCTGCTTCTAGTCCTCAGCAAATTGGTAAGTTATATGAAAGAATATTATTTTGTTACAAATTATTTCTAAAAACTAGTGATTCTTTTTTTTTTTTTTAGAAATTATGTTGAATTAATGAACTATGAAATAAATTTGTACAATTGTATATAAAAATTATTTTATTAGGTCAAATGCAAGCAACAATTACTCCCTGTCCACCCGCGCCATCGAACAATCAGTCATCTACATCAGACATACTTCCAAAGGAAGGTTTAGTTGTGATGCAAGTACAACAAGCATTACGGGAAAGCACTGAGGGCACTCTTGATTTAAGCATTAAAAAACCAAGACAACAGCAAGAATATAATCATTCCCTTCAAACACTTCATAAACCACCGACGGTCACTCTCTATCGGCCAGAACCTTCGAGTGCTTATTATCATCCTCATGCCCATGCGGAACAAGGTCGTGGCGCCAAAAGTCCATTGGTGTACGCGTCGTCTCCACGACCTCAAGCACCTCTTACACCTAAAATGAATAAAGTTGCAGTACCACCACCACATCCTAAATTGTCGCCTAAATTGAGCGCAATAGTGACAACAAGCCATAAAAGTGGTTCTATTACACACGGAACTCCTGTGTCTAATACACGTTATGAAGGTCTTCTTAGACAGATGACTCCTCCAGGAAATCCTGGCAGTGCAGCTGGAACACCTAATTTGACTAGCGGTGCAGGGACTGTTAATGCACCTAGTAATCAAGGACCTAAAGAAACAGGATCCATAACTCAAGGAACTCCTGTTCATCCCTATGTGGATAAGCGTGCACCAATGTATGATTATCATAGAACAATTAGGCATTCACCTGTAACAACAGGTAATATTCCTGGTCAAGGTCAGACTCAAGCCGGAACAGCAGCAGTAGTGGTGACGCATAGCAATCAATATAATTCTTATTCGGGACGACCACCTCCTAGCTATACTATGGAGCAACAGCTATCGTCAAGACAAATTATTATGAATGACTATATAACCAGTCAACAAATGCATGCGCGAAGTCGAAGTGCTGGCACGTCTGAAGGTAATAGTAAGAATGAAGGACCTTCGACGTTATATTATACCAGCACACCCCCACCTCAAACCCATACACAACCTCGTCAAGGTGTGATACAAAGGCACAATCCGCAAAAGCAAATTCATTATCCGCCACCACCACCAGGACTGGAGGCCTTTTCCAGTTTGGTGGATGTTGCTGTACAGCAACCAAGTCTTCCGGTTCCTCATCCACATGGACATCCTGCATCTGGGAGTAGCAGTCACGAAGGTCTTGGTAAGACCATGGCAGACAGATTGTTGGCCGACCGTTATGGGGATAAACATCGTTTAACTATGCATCAAGATCATAGAATGGCAGTAGCTCACCATCATCAACGTGATAGAGAAAGGGAACGAGATCTAGTTCATTTGCGCGAGAAGGAAGAATATAGATTACAGAGAGAGAAAGAAATTCAACAACAGGAACATAGATTGGTTCAGCAAAGAGAAAAAGATGTACAACATGCTGAACACAGATTGTCAATACAGCAACGAGAAAAAGATATACAACATACTGATCATCGTCTTACCGTCCATCAACAAAGAGAAAAAGAGATTCATCAGCAGATGGTAGTAGCTGCTGCTCAACGTGAAAAAGAACATCAAGAACATCGTTTGGCTGTACAACAACAAAGAGAAAGAGATCTAGCACATTTACAACAGCAACAACAACAACAACAGCTTCAACAACATATTCAACAACAACAGAGGATGGAGGTTGAAAGAAGGCAACATATGGCTCAATTGTACAGAGATCAACAGCAGCAACAACTTGATAGGGATAGCCGATTAATAAATAGTGGATTTACTCAATCCTCTAGGCTACAACAACCGCAACAATCCCAGCAACAACAACAACAGCAACAACAGTCATCTTCTAGACAAAACCAGTCCTCCAATCAACAACAAAATGAATCAGCATCTACATTAACTGCTGCCAGTCTGATAGATGCTATTATAACACACCAAATTAACCAAAGTGTTGAAAATACTGGTGGAAATGCCCAACCACAACGACCTGGTGATCGTCTTTTCCAGGTAACTTGTGTTAGTGTTAACGATCAAATATTGTTTATTAATGTTTTATATGTATAAAACGCAGATATGCCTTATACAATAGAAAATTTTTTAGGGATTTCACCGAGAAGCTCCAGTAGAACCTAATGGGATGGCTCACAGTCCTGCTGGCGATGGAAATGGTGGCAACAGTGGAGCTGGGAATGCAGGCGGCAATGGCGGAGGTGGCAATAAACCTATTACTCTTGGAGAACATGTTGATCATATTGTTTCTAAAGATTATGGTCCTCCACATTCCTCGTATAGATCGTATAGTGGGTAAGTTTTCAATACAATATAATTTATTATTTTAATTTCATATGCAAAATTTATATTTAAATAATAAAATTTTGAACAAGCAATTGAGAATGGAAAAAATTGTTTATTATAGCATGGAATATATCTATTTAATATATATAGTTTTTATATAATTACTTACATAAAAATCAAATTTTTTTATATTAAATAAAATTAATATATTATACAAAGATTATTTTTTATTTAATTAGATATCAAATTTCGGAAGATCAGTGGAAGAGACGAAAAGCTAACGAACCCGATTCCGTGAAGACTGGAGATGAGCGTCAAATAATTCGAGTTACGCAACAACAATCGCAACAACAGCAACAGCAGCAGCAGCAGCAACAGCAGCAGCAGCAACATCAACATCAACAGTCAGCAGCATCGGTAGGAAAACAATCGTTCCATTCAGTCGAACCTGTTTCACCTCCAGAAACAGGTACTAATCACTATGGGCGTCGCCTATACGAAACAACCACTGCCACATCGACTTCCGGAACTCCTTCCAAGCCTCATCTGTCACCTTTGGATTACGTAAAGAATAAGATCGTTGAAGTGATGCGTACATCTGAAGATGATAAAGGGGGTAATACAACCGATAGAAATGGAGGAAATATCACAAGTGCAGAAAAAGATGAGAAAATTGGAGGAAATGTGGAAAGTCCCTCAAGTGGAGAAATGATGGTGGATGAGACACCAAATAAAACTCCTCAACCACCTGCACCAGCGCCTACTACAACTTTTTATCCGTTTAGTGCGTTAGGCGTTCATACTGGCCCACCTCCTGCACCGCCACCCCCAACTTCTGGATCTGCTTCTGTGACAAAATCTGAACAAATGCAAGCCGAACCAGCACCATTGCTTTCTGCGCAGTACGAGCCACTTTCTGATGAGGATTGATAGTCTAATAAGTTAGCAACGTGTGCTAATCTACACGCTGTGGAAATGTTCTTCTTAGGGTATTTATGCAGTTTGTTCATACTGGACGGAAGTCTTATTCAGACTACAACAATAAATATCGAATATTTCACGATTACCAATGTTTTTCGGGCGTTAGCCATTGCGTTCTAACTGGTCGTATCTAATAATTTTTCTAATGATAATTGAATCGAAAGAATTTCTTATTTCGTTCCATTTCGTTCGTTTGCTCACTTTTTTCTTTTCTTTTTTTTTATCACGAACTTTATCGTATTCCGAAATGGAAATTATAAATACGATGGTTTTAAATAGAGTTTATTATTTTATAAATTTCATATTCCGTCAATGTATTCTTTTAGTCGAGGATCGTTTCCGTACTCTCAGTGTACATGTAAATGTGATTATTTTATGGAAGCATTATTATTTTTTTAATGCTCATCCAGCGTACGAGAAACTAATTAGCTGCGTAATTTTAATTATTAATTGATATTTTTTTACGCATTACTTATTCTTCACGCTAATATGTACGTAAACGTTGTGTATAATTATCAGCTAGATTAAATATAATTATTTCCATTTTCACCGCCACTTATTTTTGTTTTTTAAGAAAATACTTTTTTTTTAGATATCGTTAATTTCTAACATGGAGTTGTAAAAACCATGAGGATCTTTTAATTTTAAAACGACACAGAACAATCTACGCATATGTTATAAAATTATTAAATCTTCTAGTACATATACAGTACATATATTGGATCGTGATATTTAATATTTTTTTAATGAACTTGAAAAATATATATATGAAATATTTCTAATGCATTCAAAAACTCGTGAAAATGTTAAATTATCATTCTAAACATTTTTATGTTTATATATAGAAAGAAATGTTCATCGTACAAAAGTTCTCGATTCTTTCTAAGATTAGAAACAAACATTATCGAAAAATTCGACCTGTGGAACGTCCAGGCTAGCCCAAGTTTACAATGGAGACGCTTTTTTGTATATAATGAATGATGTATAATCGTTAAAAAAATGATACAACGCTAAAAAGGCATACGTGTTTTTATTTGGAATGAGTCTGTGATGTGTCTGGAATTATAAAAAATAGCTTCAACTGTTGTACCAGTGCGAAAGGCATATTAGCCTCAAATTTGACAAGGAGTCAATATAATTGACGTAAGAGACATATGAAATGCATTCTCGCACATATTGACAGTGTACTGTCTTAAAGAGATCACTTTAAATATTCTCTCCTTGGTGAAGTGGGTTTTAAACAAAACAACAAAAAAAAAAAGTATAATTCTAAGTGTTGTACATAGTACACAATATTAATTTTTAAGTTGAACAAGTAGGTATATGATGGCTAGTTTAATCGTATGCTATATTGTAAGAATCTAGACTTAGTATAAGTGACGTAGCTAGCATTTAGGAATTAGACGCCATGAACTGACTAGGGAAAAAATTTCCCGAACTACGTTCTCTTATTAATAAAAAAAGAGATAAAAGAAAATATATACAGGCGATTTTGATTGATGGAAAAAATTATCATCCATCATAAGCGAATGGATGTGAATTTTATTTTATTTGATTGAAATTATAGAATCTGAATGTACGCTCTGACTATCAAACAAACAAAATACATTATGCAATTATACATATTACAAAACAAATTACATTTTTCACTTATTCACACATATATACACATGCATACATCGGTGAATACACATGTACACAAAAAATTTTTATATAGCCTAATTTTATATTTGTATGCAAACGTAACTTCAACCATGCGATTTGCTCCTTCATTTAGTCACGCGACACTCAAAACGAGCCTTAGTCCCTTTGACATAAGAAAATTATTGCTTTTTATTGCAACATTTGCTGCACCGTAAATCGCTTCTACCAAACGTGTTACGATATACATATACATGCATGTATGAATGTATGTATGATGAATGCATGTACGATGGATGTATGTATGTGTGCATGTACGTATGTATGTATGTATATGCTTAATATATACATATATTTAATATATATATGTATTTTCTCGTACTTTATTTCAGTATGCACTTTTGTGTGAGCTTACGAAGCTCTTGAGAAGTAAAATACATTCGGTCAGATAATGCGAGTGCCTCTACATTTGCGCAGCCTATTGTTATAAAATGAATATACATAATTTTGTTATCTTTATATTATGGGTCGCGGTAATATCATTTTCGTTTCGTTTTACGTATTCCATTTCGTTTTCGCGAGGATCATATCGGAGGAGTGTCCAATATATATGTACAAACTGCACACATGTGAAATGTGTTCGATAGAGAATGTTTAAATCATAATGTTGATAAAATAGAATTCGTTTACATCTATATAAATACATATATATATATGACACATATATATATGTATATATGTGTATGTATGTATGTATGCTGCGACACACGATTGTTCAGTGTATCGGACAATGTCCAAGAAAAAAAAACAAATGTCTCGAGACCGATATTATAAAAAAAAAAGATCTTATAAAGCCTCCTTGATATCGATCACGAGTTGATAAAATAATATAATTTTGAAATTTGAACAGTTCTGTGAAGTGTGTTATTTCTTGAACATTTCTTTTAGCGATTTCATTTTTCTTGAGAACAAAAAATGGAAGAAAAAGTTTTCCTATAGACTTAGCACAGGAAATACTCCGTAGTTTATTATAAACAGTGGTATATATATCGGGACACTTCAGGATTGCGAATTCGTTGTTTACCTCTCGCGAGTTACACGTTACCGTCGTTTATTTTTAGAAAGAAAGGGAGAGAGAGAGAGAGGGAGAGAAAGAAAAAACGAATGAATGCAAATAAATCGTTTGATAAAACTGTGTCTGTAAATAAACAAACTATTAACCTTCGCTTCGCCAGTCTCATGTTAAGGTTCTTAATATCTTTTCAACTTATGACTTCGAAAAAAAAAGAACTTCTGTGTTCTATATCGTGATTTTTACATATTTTTAAACAAAAAAAAAAGAATCTTTAAAGATCTCAAAAAACACGTAATCATCTATTACATCAACATACTGTCCTTTCTCATATTGTTATGATTATAGTAGGGATTGTGTCGATCGAGCAATTATATTACGTTAACCTGTAAAAAAATTATGATCGCCATCATTATTATTTTGCAATACTCGGCATTATCATTATTTCACTACATAGTGACTGATATTATTTCGATCATGAAATCATGAATATTAAACAAAAGAGATATAAAAGAAAGAGATATAATCTGACGTAAATTCTTTTCTAACGCTTAATAGTAATCTAATATATCGTTCTGTGCAACTTATCAACGTAAACGATATTTCAAGTGATGTGTGTTATAAATGTATCGATCAGAAGACATTTTCCCACTATTATTTTGATAATCTGTCTTCATGCGAAAAGCAGTCGTGAAAAAATTAATCACATGATTTGTGAATGGAATTATATATATATATATATAAATATGCGTATTATAGATTCAGTTTCTCAAAAAAAAAAAAAAAAAAAAAAAAAAAAAAAAAAAAAAAAAAAAAAAAAAAAAAAAACATGGAAATTTTTCAGCCTCGCATAAGATATACAGAGCATTTATTTTAGCCGATTATAAAGGTAATTCACAATCAATACAAATTGTATCATTACAAAATTTTTATTATTACACTTATGAAAGAAAAAAAAAAAAAACAAGAAAATTTTTTTAGATTATACAAAATCGGAGTCCTGAAGAATACCGTGTTTAAATGCTTCCACTAAAATAACGAAAAGAGAAATAACATTATGGGAAATTAAGTTAAAACGAATAAACGGAAAGGTATAATGTGAACAGCGATTTTTAAATGCGATCACCCGCAATCCGATTGTACTTTTCGAAGAGTGCCCCCTTGACGTTTCTCTGCTTTCTTTTTGCAGCAATTGAAGCGATTGAATATATTTACATTTTTCATTTATCATTATTATTAAATTCCATTACCAACATAGTTCGATCTCTCCAATTGTGATAAGAAGAAACTTCCTACATGTACATTTACATGTTTGCGTTGCATCAAATCTAAACTCCACAAAATATTATATATGTATCGAAAAAAATGTTGAACTCTCTTTTTGTGCTTTAATCTTTGTACATACGTATAAGTACGATGCAATATCGCAATCACATGTAAAAATATTTTCAAGATTAACGTTTGTTCGAATGATATTGTTGTATGTAAATGGTGGAATGCCATGCCGTACATTAGACAAAATAATAAAGTTAGAAAGCGGAGTACGACAATGGCAGCCCTCTTTTTAAGTACTTTTTAGCAACGTAAAACATCAAATGAAAATAAGAATATATACACAAATACACAGACACGATAAAAAATAAAAAGAAAAAAAAAAGAAAAAAAAAAAAAGAAACGAATATTATCGTTGATATGACAGGCAAATCACACATCTAGACTATTCTATAGACTAGAAACGACGTAAGGTATCGATATAAGACGTGTGTATGTAAGTACCTACTCGTTTGTAACCTGAAAGAAGATCGATATCTATCGATCGATCTCTTTCAAGTAAAAAGTCTGTACATAGATAAAGAGAAGAAAAAAAAAGGAACGAAATAAAACACGCCGAGGTACTCAGCTCCCTCCTAAAAATATTGTACTATAATATTAATAATAATAATAATAATAATAATAACAATAAGAATAATTATTATTATAATAATTATAACAATAATAATAATAATATTAATAATAATATTAATAATAATATTAATAATAATAATAAATAATAATAGTAATAACAATGATGATGATGACGATGATAATGCTTACAATGCGGTCGTGCAAAACGCGAGAAACTAAGGAGACAAAAAGTTAAACGAAACGAGATTTCAAAAAAGAAGAAAAAGAAAAAAAGAGGAAGGAGAAGTGAAATAATAATTATTAAATAAATAAATAAATAAATAAATAAAAAAAAGGCTAAGAAGCGATATTACCTATGAAACCCGCTATTAATGCGATTAATTCAAATAAATTAACTACAATTAATAGCGAGCGAGAACATACCACGCCTACAGTAAACTACAGGTGTAGCATACACGATAATATTATTATCAAAACAGTTCAATGTAAAAAAATTGTTATTTTTGTTGAAATAAAAATCACCTCCGTTATAATAACGAGCAACCCTTTTGACTCTTGTCTCTAAATGCTTCGTGTTATTTTCTTATATGGCCAAGCATGATGGATATACAGAGCGTACATGAACGTTTTTTTTTAATACTTCAGTGCCGTACGAAATTCAAAGTTCCTGGTAGATTAAAATAAAACTGAAGTTTAAAAAAAAATTAAATACAAAAATTATATCGAAATATTCAATTAGAAGAAAATCTTGATTACATACCACAAATTTATTTGTATCTTCCTTTATTTCATATTCTTAATTGAAAATTATAATGAAGATATTTCCGGGGGATCATTGATGACTCGTATACAATGATGAACTTATTAAGGATTAATGAATTTTGAAAAATATACATATATATATTAATTTTAATATTTAATACGTGTTTTTTTGAAATAGATAAAAAAATATATGATGGTTTAATTGTACAGTTAATCATTTAAAAATAAGACGTAACGATATGTCATTTTTTCTTTATTATTAAATATCGTAATATTTGACTGAAAGAAATACATATATACTTATACAAAGAAAAAGATGTGTCACGATTACAAATGATCGTACCTGTCCAAAATAATGGTACTTATTATTAAGATAGGAACTGTTTATCGAACAAATAAAAACTTAATAATTAATAATTAACTTAATAATTATCTGTATTTTAACGTCGAAATCGTATCTATTTAAAGCGACGATTATTTATAATTTATTCTATTTTATTTTATATAGAAAAGGCGCGTACAAAATACATGATCAGTAATACGAACATAATATTTCTTTCATCATAATGAGCATTTTATTTTATTTGAATATACATGAATATACATGTGTATTTGATATCGCTCATAATTATTTTTAAAATAAGAGATTTATATTCTAATTTTGTTTAGCAGCTTATTTGATGATTTAATAATTTTAATTAAAAACAATAAATGATGTGATTAAATGAAAATTAATTTAAGGTTATTCAGACAAAAAATATAACATATTAATTCATTCGAGTTATAATAATTATTTAATTTATATAAAAACATTAATTTTAATTTTTGTAAGTACCAAAATAAAAATTTTCTAAATATCAATTTAATTACTATTAATAATTTTTTTTTTTAATTAAAAAGAGAAGTAATTACGGAATTTTGTAACGCTAAATATTAAAAACAAACAAAAAATATATTTTTTAGTAAAATGATTCGATTTAATAAAATTATCCAATTGATTATGAGCAATATATTATGCTAATATTTATTAATTATTTGTGATTATAAAAAAAAAAATACGCATTTTTTACTTAACATTTGATATTTATTACAAAACTTACATACACAAAATAATAAGATAATAAGAAGCACTTATATGCGAAAAATCATAAAAATATAATTAATAAATAAAGTTAAGGTTTCTATTCCTCCTGATAAACTTTTTTTTATTTTTCGTTAAAATAATATTTTTATTCGTTTTCGATTTATTCAATTTTTTTTTAATATTAATTTATTACAACTATTAATTGTATTCAATATTTATTCATATTAATTATGTTCTTTATGATGATTTTCTTAAATTACTTTTATTTCTGCTTAATATTATGAAAAACTATTTATTAATTTCAGTTTTGAAAATCTTTTCATTATTTTTAAAATAAGAGATTTATATTCTAAATCTCCAATAATATAAAAAAACGAATAATAAAAGATAACATTTTCTTTATAATTTTGATAAAATATCTTAAATCTTTAAAAAAAATAAAATAAAAATAAATGACTAATATTTTAATATTTTATTTTAATATTTTATAAAATTATTCTATTAGCTTCTTAAATATTTCAATGATAATTAAAAAATATAAATTTAAATTTATTTTTTTGTATGATGAATCATTTTAAATAATTTCAATTATAATTATAACGCGTAAGTATTCTTAAAAAGAAAAAGACAAAATGAGAAAGAGCAACAAGTTTTTACAAAACTTATTTTTTTTATTTTTATTATATATAATCTAACAGTTCGTTATTTAAAAATAATTTAATTTTAAATGTTGTTTCATATGAAAGTACAAAAATAAAGAATTTACATTATATTCAATACTTTCGTTGCATTTTGTGCGTATTTAGGGAATTTGATTATTAAATATATATATATATATATTTATATAATAGTATATATATATACGATTAATATATAATATAAAAACAAAACAAATACAAAATAAAGCAAAAAATAAATTGAATATTTTATTCGATGAAAATAAGGAATAAAGAATATTTGCAATTTTTTTATATGTATTAATCATAATAATTAATATAATTAGTGATAAAATATAATAGATATACTTGTGCATGACACAAATCTAGATAATTATTAAAAATACTAGAAGTTTATTGTTCTTAAAGTAACAATTAATGATGATACAGTTTCTCTACTGTTTCAAATGATATACCTCATGGCTCTCTCTCTTTCTCTCTCTCTCTCTCTCTCTCTCTCTCTCTTAGGAGTATGCTAAAATGTACTCTCAGAATTATAATTATCAAGAAAAAAAAAAAGAGAGAGAAATTTTAAATAATTATTCAAAAAAATTCTGTAACTTTACATCTTGTACTTTAAACTATAATTTCTTTGTACAAGGATTATACTTAATATTTTATTATAAATGTTTATATATGTTATATATATAAACATTTATAATAAAATATTACATATATATTTTATATATGTTATGTTTTATATATGTTTATATATTATAAATTCAAAATTATCTTGATATTTTATTTTCTTTCTAAAATTAAGTGTATTTTTAAATAAATTTTAAAAATATAAAACAATAAATTCTATATTTAGAATTTTTTTATTTAGAATTTGAAATTTAGAACTGATTTTATAATTGAAAGGCACTTTTAATATTTAATTTTCTATTAATTATATTTTTCTGAACTTCTATTCTAAAAACATATATATATTGAAATAAATATATAATATATTTAGTTTCATTTTATTAGTGACTAAAATATTTATAGATTTCACAATTAAAATATCAAGTTGTGAAAATCTTTATACATTTATAAATGTAGTCAAATTAGTTGTATTAATAGTTTGCAAATCAGGTACATGAATAGTGAATTATAAATACATGATAATGAAGTGCAGTAACTTATTAAACAAAAATTATTTTCGAAGACAAATCTTCGATAATAGTATTTTTATCAATAATACTTTATATGTATTATAATGTTAATAATAAAACATGTTTTTTTCAAAAATAAATGTTATGAGTAATAAAATATTACTCTAATATATATTTAAATATTGAGAACATTGCAGTGTAAAATATTCTATTGCAATTATTTTTTTATATTTATTGTAAATTCATAGTAATATTTGTATTTATAAGATGCAATAAAAAATCGTATGTTTAAATTAATATAATTTGAATATGTTTATATTAGTAAAAAATGGTTAAACATTTGAATAATTAATATTACTATTTGAATTATATTCTTTTTGTTTATACTTGTATGATATTTAAATGATTATTAAATTTTTTATGTAATTTATTATTATAAAAATATTTGTTCTTATATATATATATATATATTTTCAAAGAAAATTAAATTAGAAAATATTATTTTTCTTTATTAGTACAAAATATTATCAAGTGTAAAATTATTTATTATTGTCATTAATTTACTTTTTCTGTGCAATATATAGAGATTTTCTATATCACAGTATGCAATATATTAATATTTATTTTAAATGCTTAAACTAGCATCTTGTTTATTTATCTATTTTTATAGAAAAATTTTTGCTCTCTGCTTATATAATGGCAAGATTTCAATTTCTGTTACATTAGAAAATATTTAGCAAAAAATAAATATATGAAAACTAATTATAATAAGATGTATAGAAAATATTCCATAAAATAGCAGCTGTCATAAGTACAGTATATGTAATAATACTGGCCCACCACACAACTTTTTCCCATGTTTTAACTTCAAGATTACGCAATACATTTATACCTACAAGTAAGCCCGCAATGGCACCAGCAAAATGAGCAACATATCCAACTTGGTCGTTGGTTTCTAATACATAACGATTATATATTGCTTGACTAACGTCAACAACCGTTACGACAAGGAATACTAATAATTGTAAAACAGCAAATTCCATTTGCGACCAGTTCATTAAAATGGTTGCCACGTGAGCAGTAATTAATGCATATACACCACCTGATGCTCCTGCTAAATATACTGTAGGATCTGATACAGATGTACCAAGAGATCCTGCTAAAACGCCCGCTACATATATAATTAATACTCTCCACCATTTGTGCACCATTTCCAATGGAATACCTAACATTATTTGCACAAGTAAGTTTACCACTAGATGAAATACCCTGTGTAAAAAAAAAGTCTTTAATTTCTTAATCATATAAAAATAGTTACATTCAATGATAATAAAAAACAAATACACACCCCACATGTACAAACATATATGTTAAATATCTCCATGCTTCATATCTTTTGTGTGGATTATAAATAAATAATGTAGCTGCTGGTCCTTCAACAGAAGGTGATTTATATACAATTACATCATATAAAAATAAAATAATTTCTAATATGGAAATAATTATCATTGCTAATGCTGGAGGTTTACAACTATATTCTTCTTCATATTGTCCATCAGTGATATCACTAGACCGTGCTATTTGAAAAGTAGTTGGTCTTTGTGGAACCATAGATTGTACATATCGTTGCACCAAGTGACCAAAAACACCTTGCATATCTTTTCTATGTATCTACAAAAAAAAATAAATTATCATAAATACTTGAAAATAATATTAATATAATAATTAATTTTTTAATTACATAAGTGAAAATATAAATAAATAATAATATATAAATAAATAATATATATAATAACTTTAAAAACATAATTGTAAATTGTAAAGAACATAATAAATTTAATATAAATTTAATATAATATACAATAAAATAAAAATACCATAGCTATAAATTCTGGAAAATCTAAATATCCTGAATCATCTAGATCTGCCTTACGCATAATCATATGAACAACTCTGGTTGGAATATCATTGGAATAAGAAGAACTACGTATCATAGCTCTTAATTCCTGATATGTGATTTTTCCATCCCCATCTAAATCATATTTTTCAAATATAGCTTTCCAATGCTGAAAATGTCAAAATTATTGCAATATATAGAAAATCAAATTTTTTATTAGATTTATTATACATAATATTTATAAAGGTTATGACAAATATAATAAAAATTATAAATATAATTTCTTACAGAATTATTATATTGCAGTGGTATTGTTATAGCAGATTCTCCTTCTTGATTACTTCCCATTCTAATTAATTTGAAACCTCTGTAATATATAAAATGAAATAATTAATAATAAATATGATAAAACTATTAATATTTAATATTATATATAAATTCTTATTTTAATGCTTCTAAGTATTATTATAATTATTTCAATTAAAAAAAAATTAAATAAACTAATAAAGAATTAAATAATGTGAATTAATTTATCTTTGTTAAAATTAATAACAAAAATATACATTAAATTTCACATGTATACATAAAGAATTAAATATATTGTACCTGTATTTGATTAATCACTAAATTGCACACTAAATATATAAACTGTAAACGATACAAGTAACATTTACTTAATACACGTGCAACACACAATCTATAAAATTGTTTCTTCGTTTAATCATTATGAGTAGATTCGTAATTAATTTTTCTTTAGCATTATTCATACAAATGATACACATTTATTTTATCTTATCAGATCGATTATCCGGAAAATTGACACAGAAACCTTGCGTAGTGAACGATTGACAGATATACAGTTGAATATGTATTTTATATCCGCGTGATTTATAATTGTATATTGGCATGTTTCATTTATTTGAAAAATACCAATGACCTTAATACCTGTACACGAGATCAAATAAATTTTAATCAGCAATGCAAGATAAATTAAATTATCTTCAAATAAAATTGCCCATTACTCTGATCAGTTATAGTATGAAGCCAGATCCGTATTATCAGCTACAAATTACGACAGGACACGTTCGAAAAGACTTTATAGCTGAAGGTAGTTAGCGTCGCAACAGGTGAACTCGACGACCAAGTACATTGCACGAATAGAAAGTGCCACAAGATATAGTATGGTAGAATGTAATAATTATTTTGTTATAGATTATTGACATGTTTTTTCAGCTTTATTTTTACCTATTATTATCATGTTTTATATCTATCTATGTTGATTTAATATAAAAAATATTGCACGATTTGGTGATAAAATAATTATTTTTGTTTGATTGAAATATATATAATATATAAGTTATAATTTAATATAATAATTTAATATAATATAATTTAATATATATATTATATATATATATATATATATAAAACATAAAAATGAATAAAATTAATGAACATAAATATTTATTTTTAAACAATGAAAATATAATAGTAAAAAATTGCAATTCACGTGCACCGGCATATTAACGAATATGTGTACATTTAACTTGATGATTCATTCAATTTTCTTTAGTGAATCATAATATCTGTATAATACTTTAGATAGTTACGATACTTCGTCTTGCTTTCAACAATAAAATATCAATGAAGTTCAATGTAATATTTGATATTGATATATAAGTATTTAAAATATAATTAATAAAATATAATTCAGCATATTTATCGTCAAAATTTAAAATAATATTTATAAAATATTATAATACTTATAGAATTTTGTATAAAATATATTAATTTAATAATTCTTATAAAGTAAAATAAAGTAAAATAAAATAAAAAATTTCATTTTTTATCAAAAATTACACGAAAGATTTAATTATTCATTCATAAAATTATATATTATCTACATTATTCATATCATTAAAAATTATAAAAATTATTTACATAACATACAAAAATATGTTCAATTTTGAAAATAATAGCTTAAATTTGCACATTTTATTTCAAATAATAATAATTATCATAATATAAATTATTCAAATAATAGAATTTTTAAGATTTTTTTAATCAATAAATAAGAAAAAAAAACAATAAAATTAATCAAATATCGAAGCTTTATATCCTATTCATGTTCTTGGATTTTTTTAAGAATCTTTAAAGAAATTTTGAAGAACAAATATAAACAAGAACAGTAAATATTGAGAGAATAGAAATAAAATCAAAATTCGAAAATCAGCGCCATCTTTAGAGTGCCGCAAATGAAATAGGTAAAGAAAAGATAGAGAATAATAAAAAGAAAATAGAGATAGAATTGACTTTCAGCGTCATCTTTTGTGTAACAAAAACATTTCTCTAAAATTACTTTTCTATAAATATTCAAGAGATGGCGTTGATTTTTAATTCTTATTTTATCCTTTTTATATAATATATAAATATATTTCATATATTATATAATGTGTGTGTTTTGATGACTTTGCTCAGCGATAATAATGAGATTTAAATAAATAAAAATTTATCCCAATAACAAAAAAGATCGATAGTAAAAAATTATTTATCGAATTAATTTTTTTTTGTATTTTATAAAACATTCTTAAAACATATAATTAACTATCTAAATATTATTATCGAATAAAAAATAGGAACTTAATATTATTGTTTTATAATGTTATTGTTTAAAGTTTGTTTGAAAGATTACAGACAAAATGTCAATTCACAAATTATTTTTATAATTTGACATTTAAAATGTATATACAACAACACAAAATCATATATTGTAAATATTATTTCAGGAAATTTAAAAATTTTTTAAAAAATATAATTTTATTTTTGGAAATATAGTTTATAGTTAATTTTTATTATAGAAATAATTTATGATATAATATCATATTATAATTAATTCGAAATAGACATTTCGATTCTAAAATAAATTATAAAAATTAAATTAAACGAAAAATACATTATAATATACATAATTGTAAAAATAAAAATTCATTATTTTTTTTTAATATAAGAAGAATGTTTTACACGCATATTTATATATACATATTTGCGAATGATGCCTATGAAATATTACTGTTTTTATTATGTTATTATACCGTCTTAAAAAGCTGACTCAACAGGATATAAGGATCTTATAACTATATTTTAATTCTATGTCAAAAGTTGCTACAATCATACATAAAAATATAAAAACGAATATAAAATACAGGTGTATGTATGCTCAACACCTGTTACTAGGCAACAGAAAAATCGATAAATACATTCGTCCACAGATTATCAATAGTTTTCTTCAGTTACTCTTTTTAACCGATACTCAAATGTACTTTCTTTCGAATCAACAATTCAAATGATCGATATTAAAAGAAATGGCAAATAAAATACGAAAGCAAAAAATAGCTGCCAATTACAAAGTTAAAGAACCTATAAGCAACTTTAAAATAAGGTAACATTTCAAAATTTCTAATAACAAATTTAATGAGTAACGCATAAAAATTTGATAAATTTCAAAAATTACAATTTGTGATATTATTCCTTTTTCTATTTATTCTTATATACTGCTGAACTATATAATTAACTTCAATTGTTGAAATGATCATTATAATGTGAAATAACGCAACTGTTTTGCCGCCGAAAACAGATATGACGATAGAATTAGATCTCAGCCATCTGGCAGAAATTGTTTCTATCTTGTAAATTGTATTTATCTTCTGCGTTTATTATTTCAGAGTCAAAATCGTACAGCAAAGGCCTTTGCTTGCAGAACTCTTAGAAAATGAAGGGGATACCAGAGACTCAAATTTTCTTGAAGAAGAAGATCGTATTTTTAACTGGCAAGAAAAAGTATTCAGTCCGTTCGAAGTGAGTTTTTATAGCAACGAGACAAATTGTTTAACTGAATCTCAAAAAGCATATTATCAAGAAATAAAAGAAAAAAATATCGAAGGTTCTCGACTTTATACCTATACGCAAAATGATTCTTATTATTTAAATGATGACTTATTAACGAAACCTTATAAGACAAAGCTAGCAATCAGAAATCAAACTGCATTACCGGTTTTGCAAAACCGCAAACCCTTTTCTGAAAGATACAATAAAATGGTTATAGATAATATACCTGATGAAACTAGGATTCGAACGAATCACTATCTTTATATGGATAATTCTACAATGTATGTCATGGTTGACTTATCTCAACAAGATAAAATCTTAACAAGTTCTGATGAGGATACGGAAATAGTGTTATTTGTTATTACGTACGATCGATTGCACAAAATTTTAACAGTAAATCCTGATTTTACGGACGATTATTATTACGTTATCACGAATTCCAGTGGAATTCAATTTAATTATTGGCTCGAACATGTTTCTGAGAAACAGTCATCGTTGGAATTACAACAACAACAAAGCGAAACGCAACGAGTAAGCATGTATATTATATTATAAAATGCATGTTTAAGTTATAAATCGTTCTTGTTATAAACCGGTTTTAGGATATTTCCATCTTATTTTTTTGCATTATATATTTAAATACATTTTTTAATATATTTCAAATAAAAAATATAAATGTTACCATATTTTTATTTTTTTTTTTTAATTGCATATCAAATAGTTACAATTAAATTATATATTATAATTTAAAATTTAATTAACTAATTTTTTAAAATTATTTTTATGAGGAATTATTTATATATTACGCAATCTTATTAAAATATAACGAAATATATACATACCCAACATAGGAGATTTCAGAAATTTGTCTCATCATTCTTTGTGGATAAAACATAATTTTTAAATTTAATAAAAAGTTGTCACTATTATTAATAATTTTTCATAATTAAACATGTGTTTCACGAAACTGATTTTAATTGTTTTATTTTGCACTTGGTTAAAATACATTTATAGGATGTAATTATTTTCATATTTAATTGTATATTTTCGACCATGTTATTATAGTGTAATCAAGATTTATCATTTATTTAAAATACATCTAATATATGAGAATGAAGTATATTAAACCGTGGTCTGAAATCCGACTGAATCCTATGGCACTGAATAGCTGCTTGAACACGTTTACACTTATACTGTCTGTCTACATATATACACAACCCACTTATATATCTTTCTGTTTATACATATATGATGGAGCAATACTGTCATTTAAACGGAAAAGTAACTTTCATACAATTTCGTAGTATTGCGATTGTATAATCTACTTCTATATATTTTCATGTTATATATACAAAATTTTTTTTTTATTGATAAAATTAAATAAAAATATATTTGATGCTAAAAATATTATAATTGAAGTATTCATTACTTTAGTTTAATCTTTATAATATGTCTATAACTATAAGTATAAAATTATTAAATATTATTTTAATTTTTATATTTTATAGGAAATTAAAGAACAACTGATACACAAAGAAGCAGAAATATTTCGAGGCATGCAATTAGTATTACCAAATGTATATAAATATTTTATAAAATTAGATATTTTATCAGCTCATGATTTCTTTTTTGATGGGCTTTGTATTTCTTATCATGTTTATTTGCCAGAACATTGGAGTACAAGTCAAAGTGATAATTTATTTGGAAGAACTCAAAGATGTAATTTAAAGAATAATTCAGCATATTTTAGTTATGCTTCACAAATATCACTAGAATTTCAATCAACCACTGAGCTTGATATGAATAATCTATCATCTTGGCCTCGATTCTTATTATCAGTTACATCACTTGATAGTTGGTTTAGGTAAATCAATTAAACATTTTTATATTTTAAATAAAAATAATAAAAAAAAAAATTAAGTTTAATTCAATAATTAAAAATTTCAGATATCGTACAGAAGGTTATGCAGCTATACCTTTGCCTGTACTGCCTGGTTTATATAAATTCAATATTCCTACTTGGCGACCATCAGGAAGTATTATTAATTCTCTTAGAAGATTTTTCACAGGTGGTACTTATGAACTAGAAGATATAACTTTCTGTAGTATTCCCAAAGGACATGAAGATAAAATATTAAATAAATCACAATTAAATGTTACATCAAGTGGTTATATAAAATTAAAAATGAATATCATTCATCAAACTCATAATTCAATTAAAAATAATCATCAATTAGATTATTTTCAAAAACTGAGTACAGATAAACTTATGTCTAATATAGACAATATTTTTGAACAATTTAAAGCAGCCAGAGAACGTATGTTACAAATTCGAAATTTAAATATTTAATTATTATAATATTTAATTATTTAAACTTAAATAATCAATAACTATAAAAAAAATTACATTTAAAATAATCTGTGATATATTGTAAGTAATAATAAATTTCAATTTATTGAAATAATAATTTATAAAATAATAATTAAAATATTTTAATAAAATTCTTTAATACTATCTTTATTTTTTTTTATTTACTACTATTACTATTATTTTTTTAATACTTTTAATAATATATATTAAAATTATATAATAATAAATTATATATAATTTTTTAATAATAAATTAAATTTATTTTTGACAAATCGAAATCTAAACAACATGACAATAATATAAGTTAACTATTATTAAATATTTTTTAAATAATAATCTGTTCATTCATGATTACTTTACTTGAGTTATTCTATTGAATGGATTTTAAATAAATATCAAGTTTTTAATTTCTTAATATAAAATAATAATATAAATGCAATTTTGGAATATTTATTTGTTAAACTATAAATATATTCTGTCAAATATTGATTGATATAATGTTTTTTTAACTATGTTACATTTATTATATTTAATATTTAAATTTCTTTCTAGATATTTTTAATATTACATAAAGAAAAAATAAAATAATTATAAATAAACACATCCAAAATAATTCGTGAACAATATGTGAAATTATAGATTAATATTTTATAAGAAACAAAAAGTTTCTATTATTAATATTCCTGAAAATATATTTTTTTTATTTTCTTAAAATTTATTATTTTGTAATAGCCATCTAAAAACATCCTAATAAAAAAAATTATATAACATGATATTAGTATATTCAATTATGCACTAAATAACATTTTAGAATTCACTGTTATTTTTCAAATGTGGAAAGAAAAATTCGATATCTTTTTTCTAAAATATGATTAACTAAAAGACTAGAGTAAAAGTGCAAACATACATCCTATAGACTTTTCAATCATTGTCTTTTTTTTGCTGCTTTTACTGCTTTTGATTTTTGTTTTTCTCCACCAGATAAAAATGATGTTATTACCTCAGACATTTCTGGCATATTATAATTAGTGAAATTATTTAATTGTTCCATTTCCTAAGAAAAATAAAAATAATATTAAAATATAAATTCAACATATATTATATTTACATATATTTTTATTATATATTTTTCATCATCATATAATAAATTTATGTAATTATATGTATAATTGAAATATTTACTAACCTTTCTGGTTTCAGGATCATTCATAATTTTTGGTATAATCATAATTAACAATAATGGTAATATCATCATTAAAACCTACAAAAATTAAAAAAAAATATTTTCATTTCTTTTTCTCTTTACAAATTTATAAAATAATAATAATTAAAATAACAATTTTACCATTGGATTAAATAAAAAGTCTGTTACTCTCCATTGTTCTCTAACTTGAAAATATCGAAATGGTGTTAAAGGTCTCATTTTTAATGGATAAGGAACTTGTATTACTTGTGATGTCTGAATCAAATTAACTTTTCTTGCTCTGAACTTTCCTTTTGAGTTAATTTCTACTCTTATAGGTTCATAAACACAGTTTGGGTTTACAACCTCGATTACATATGATCCTGATGGTACATTAGAAATGATAAATGTTCCATCTTCTCTATAAATGTTAAATGCAAAGTAAAAAATATTAACATTTTTCATATTCCTAACCTATATGAAGTTTTAAAAAATAATTATTTTATATTATTTCTATGTCTTTGATTAATTGATTACTTTTTTATGTACAAATAATATTTTTAATCTTTAGCATTTTGAAAATATTTAACGCATATTTACCTTAAGAAACCATAGTGTTCTCCACCATTAGCCATGACATGGGTCATTAATTGCCAGCCACTTGGAGCTCCATTTTCCCATGGAAAAACTTTTCCTTCGATAACATATAAATCTGTCGATACGTCTTCATCATTTTCGGCAATTACATATTTATTGGAGATGTTGACAATAATAAAAAGTAGAAAAATAAAACTTTTATACATAATCATATTGGATGAGCTTCCACATACAAGAAGTTTAATGTTAAATGTCTAAATATGCCAGTATAGTAAACTATAGAAAATTTTCACTAAATAATAAATTTTTGAAAATTATTCTAAATAATATTTTTAATATTCTTAAAACAGAAAATTTCATTATACATTCTAAAAATTATATTAAATATATTGAAATAAGCAATATATTTGACAAAACAGGATATAAACTATTTAAAGTTGTATATAATTTATGTTGGTAATACTGAGGTAACTAGTGAGTACTAAGCGATTTTTCGATCTTCAAACATTGAAAGTAATGTTATTGAAGTGCGTTTGATTGTAAATCTTCAATTAATCTAAAAATATATATTTATATTATTGAAGAAATTCAGAAACAATAAAAATATTAAAATGGATGACAAATTACGTCAAATGGAAGATGAAATGAACAGGTATAAGATAGTTATAAATATATTAGAATCTTTCTAACCTATTTGCACTATTCTTTTATTTTATCGTTTCTTTGTATATATTCCCTTCTTTTTACCTTGTAACTAATTATGTCATTTACGTTTTTAAAAGTATTGCATCGTTTGTAATTTACATAGTAAATTGTACTATGTGGCTCATTTATTATAAAGCAAATAAATTATTACAAGTTTAGATAAAGGTAACTGTATGATTAAAAATTTATGACTAAAATAGAAATCTTTTTAATTAATTACAAATTTAAACTTATTTTTAGGTTTGAAGCTGAAATTGGTGGTCAATTAGTTACACCAATAGTCAGGCCTGTTATTGGTGCAAATACATATAATCAAGTAGCTAGACAGTTAGAACAACACGAACTTCCAACACCAGTTGTTGCTGCTGCTGCAGCTAGTTTAGCTTTTCCTCCAATGATTGGATTTCCACCTCCACCTCCACCACCACCGCCACCACCTCCACCACCACCAATGCTAATTCCTCAACAAGTAGCAAGACAAGGTTAGTGATTACAAAATATTTTATATATTATAAAACTTCTATTAATAATAAATAAAATATTTTTATTTATCAATAAAATATTATTTCGTATAGGTACGGTTCCTTCTATTACAACATATTCATCACCTGCACAGATAAGTAATCCATATTTACCAAATATGGTGGATCCGTGTTTAAGTGCTACTCCAAAAACTTATGAATCTACATCAGCACCAATGATTCATCCAGAAATTATTGAACAGATTATCAATACAAAGATCCCTGAAGATGACAGCAAAAAGAAACCCAAGGTAAAAGGAGTTAGTACTGCAGCAGAATTAGCAATTAGTCAAGGAAAAGCAAGTTCTATCATGGCTAATGCTAGTGCAGAAGAAACTCATCCAAAAGGTAAAGGGAAAAAAAATAAAAAAATTGTACGAATGGCTGGTGGACAAATATGGGAAGATCCTTCTTTGCTTGAATGGGATGAAGGTTAATTATTTATTTATATCTGTACTGTTCATATAATTTATTTTTAAATATATCTTACAATTTTTTTTTTATATTATAGATGATTTCAGAATATTTTGCGGAGATTTAGGAAATGATGTCACAGATGAAATGCTAGTAAGAGTTTTTGGAAAATATCCGAGTTTTCAAAAAGCAAAAGTAGTGAGAGATAAAAGAACAAACAAGACAAAAGGATTTGGATTTGTATCTTTCAAAGATCCACAAGATTTCATCAAAGCGATGAAAGAAATGAATGGTAAGTTAATAAATAATTTTTTTATTATAATAATTTAGTTATTGATTTTATAAAAAAAAAAAATAAATCATAATTTTATATGTAATGAAATAGAATAAGATTTTTTAAAAAGAAAATTTGATAAATGTATTAATATATAACGATTTTCTAAATATTATATAATAATTATTCATAATTAATAAAATGAAAGAAATTTTTTATATATTAAAGACATTGAAAAATACTTAAATATTTACAGATAATGTTATTATTGTTTGTGAATACCTTAAAATTTAGAATTGCAATTTATCATGAATGTATTAAAATATATAACACTTATTTAAAACTATAAATAATTAAATATTTCATATACCACAATTATGAGATCAGTATTCCTTTTGAACAGTCATATTTTAAGTAGTGAATTCTTATCATTTGCCAAATGGACCCCATCCATATGATATAAAAAGTTGTGGTATTATCGAATATTGTCTTCGAGTACTTCCGTTACGTACTGCAATGCGAGAATTGGAGTGCATTGTAGCTGGTGTCGTAATTTCAATTTTTCTTTGTTCTTGTTGTTGAACAGTACCTTAACATATATATGTACCATGTGTATTTATATGTCTACATAATAATATATTATTATTTTCTTTCTCGTTTAATGTTTTCTTACTGGCATGATTTCCACGAGAACCATGTGATTTCATATAAAGAACGGAAAAGGGCATGCCACCGGCACTCCAACTACGAGACATAACAACATCCTTCTTCGATAGTCTATTTCCAATTTTGCTACCAAATGTTGAAGTTTGATAAAACTTATTTAATGGCGCAGAAGTATCATCCCATGTCTCTATTATTGTATTTGGATCTAAGTTTGAAGCTTGTCGTTGAATATTAATTCTACAATCCATAACAACATCATTTTTTAGCATATATGGAATAATATGAAAATTGAAGGATTATAAAAAGTATATAAGAATTATACTTCGACATGGATAAATTTTCAGGTATAGTAGGAACATCTTTTTGAACTTCTTGCATTGGTAACCATTCCGAACATTTTCCATTCGTAGAACACTCTGATGTGACTATGGTATTCAATTCATTTTTTTCCAACGCATTCTTTAAATCAAGTAATGGTACTGCTTGACATATTATCCATAATATGTTCAATATGAAGACAAAGATGATTGCAGCAAACATTTTTTTTCTTTTTTCTGTCTCAAATGTATTTTTTCGGTCGATATATTATTTCTCGTGTTCGTTTTTAATGTTTTCACTTCCGTGAAACGATTCGTTAATGTAGATACAGCGGTGTGTCGTTTTCTTTGTCGAATTCTGAAAAGTATTGTAAAAATTGTGATAAATTTTCAATGTAATATATGCAGTACAGCGATGATATAAATTTAATCAAAATGTGAATGATTCGTTGTTCACATCACATGAGTTGAGCTTTGTGATGATCGGATGTGATCGTTATTAGACTGGTCACAAATTTTCGAATTTGATGACATCCAGTTATGCTGTTTACATTTTCGAAACATTTCTGCAATGGTTACGTACTATTTATACAACATTCCTGCTAAAATTAGTACGGTGAATAATCAACTTGCCGATTTTAGTGACCATGGAATGAGATTGAGGTGGAGTAGCGACATTGTCGCTCGTTGACAATGAAAGAGATGCGTGATTTGGAGGATCAAAGGATCTTTTTCAAAAGATTACTAATTTGTTTTTTTTATTTAAGAAATGTTTTGTTGTATTTTTTATTTTTGTTTATTATTTTTATTTGTTTGTATTAGCAAGATATAAGAAAAATATGATTTAGAATAATTTTATAAAAAAAAAATGATTGTTATGAATTTTTTGGTATTCAATTAATTAATAAAAAAATATAGAATTATAGAATAATAATTTTTGTTTAGCTATATTTTGTTATTATATACGCATAAAGAAAGTAAAAAAATAAATTTACACTAATTAAAAATTATTGAAAAAGATAAATGAATAGTAAAAAAATATTAATACTTAAAATTTTACTCTTTGAGAAATTTAATAATTAATCTTCAATATCTTATACTTACATTGCTACAAATTTTCACATTTATTATATATATAAATGTTTTAATGATTTTCTGTCACGTTGTGTTACTTTGTTAGAAAAGAAAAATAATGAAATTTAAAAGAAAAAAAAATTTTTAATTTATTTTTTAATTTTGCTTGAAAAATAACTGAAATATTTATAAATAATTAAGTTTTTATTTTTTTTTCATTCTATACAACAAAATTTTTATATATATATTTTAATTCGAAATTTTATATTTTAATGTATTTCTTGGTTTTTTTTTTAATATTTCTTATAATATTCTTTATAAAATATAATTTAAAAAATTTTTGTTATTAGCAAAGGAAAATGAATTACTATGCTTTTTAATATTAATTTCTTTAATTTAATTTTAATTAATATTAATTTTAATTTAATTTAAAATTAATTTGTTTTGTAATTTCCGTTCTTTAAAAGAACTCTTACTTAAATATTTACTTAAATATTAAGTTTAATTAGTACAGAATACAATTTTTCTTATAATTATTTTAATAATTTTAGCTCTAATAATGGCAATTTTATTCTTTTATTCTTTTATTCTATAAAAAGATATTTCTTCTTCATATTTTAATTTCATGTTCATCTGAAGAAATTATTTCATGAATCTTAGCTTTATTTTTTTTTATTTAAATTTATTTAAATATTATTACTATTTAATATATCATATTATATCATATTATGAAATAAAAAATTCATAATTAATTTTTATTTCAAATTTCAACAAAGTATGCAATATAATTGCAATATAATTCTATGTAATTCTAAATATAATTCTAAATATTCCTCCAAGAAACTATAATTTAAAATTAAGAAAATTTTTCCTATAAATTCATCCATAGACATAGAAAAAGAAAGAAAAAAAAAATAAAAAATTGATCACTTTGATTCTACAAATTTAAATATTCTCTCTCAAAAAAAAAAACTATAGTATGAGAAAAAAAATATAAAAATTTTCTTCAACTTCATAAATTTAATGTAAATGTGCTTTTTTAAAAAAAATTTTTTAATTGATATCTAAACGTAAGTAAAAAAAAGAAAAAAAAAACTTACCGTGGACACAGCCGTCTGTTCGTTCAGTCGATTTCTCGTTTAAAGAAATTCGTGGTGTCGGCTGTTCGTATATCGCTCGTGAGTTTGGCGCGCGAATACGGAATCGTTCGAACATCCGTTACCCGTCGGGGTGATTGTGACGGAGTGTGTTGCGACGTCGGTCGTCCCAGTACTCATTCAACAACCCCTACCTTTCTTCCCTCTAACTCCTCCCTCTACTTGATCGCAAAATAGCCAATCAGAATTGCCGTCTTTAGCGGACAACCGATCGTATATCGCGCCTTTTTATTCGTCATCACGTTGATTACCTCTTCGCGGTTGTCATCGTTGCTTTCACGTCGTTTTCGTCATTTTTTCGTAAGTTTTTCTTGAATTCCCATTATTCCCTTCTTCTTCTTTATATAGCAAATATATTATTCAAAGATTCATAATTTAGAGAAAATCGGAATAAATGAATTCTTAGGAAGAATACTAAAATTTGGAAAAATCTATTTTATCGTACAAATTTCTCATTTTACGCTGTACACATATATAATACATAAGAGAAAGAGATTTTTTTTTGCTTTATTCTATCTTTCTCGTTGTTATTATTAGCTTTTCTTTTTTTATCTCCATTCTTATTGGTCCCAAATTAATCGATTCACAGTGTTTGGTCGATCGCATTTCTCGTTCACGAGAAATTCTTTCTTCCTCTCTCGCATTTTGTTTCGCACGATGGATGAATCAGTGTCGTACACATTCTGATTCGCGATATTCACGGTGGTCACACGATGGATATGAATATAGCGCGAATATTTTAGTCAGATATATTTATTTTACCGGCCGAGAGACCACGACTCGATTACAAAATAAACATATTGTCTCTGAAGTCTCTGTCGTATATTACGGGAAATACCTCCAAACGCTCGAAACATTGGAAGATTTAGGCTGTTTATTGGATTGAGTAACAAATTTTTGCTCAGATTTTTTTTTTTTTTTTACGAAACTTTACATTATTAACTTTTCACGAATTGAATATAATTGTTCTATCGAATGTAAATTTTCAAATATACGATTTACATATTGTGAAATTTAATTACACATGATATGTTATATATATGTGATAAAATTTTGTTTTCTTATTTGATTTATGAAATGGAGAAAATAAAGTACGTGTATTTAATGAAATATGTATATTATATAATTACAATTTTCTATTCTAATTTTATTATTATTTTTAATAGTTTTTATTGTGATTAATTATTATTTGAATGAAAAAATAAGTGGGACAATCAGTAAATTCTTTATATATGAATCATTCAGTTATCCCAACTATTCCCCTATACAATAATAAATTGAATGTTATCATTTCTATGAATAAGAATGAATCAATGATATGTATCACCTTTTTTTTATCTTATCCATTATCAATTATTTTTTGGAAAATTTCTTTAATTTGTTAATATGAATTTTTGTTAATCACGATTATATTTATAATTTTTTTAATTTCGTTTTTTAAATTCTTTTTTGTTTTGTTTACTTAAAAAGATGATTATTATTATAATCACCAGAATCTTTTATAATCTTTTATATTCTAATTAGACTTTATAAATTTCTATACAACGTTCTGAAACATTAGATCTGTTTAATAATTTCATTGTCATATATTACACGTATATTGCACAATTATATATATTATAAGTTTTCACACTTCCACATTTCGTTCTTTTCACTGTCTAAAATGTATTATTGCTCGATGATGAGATGATAGAAAATATTAATGTTCAAATATATCCAGCCGAACTTGATTTGGAAACTTAAATTAGAACAGTGAGTGATACCACATGCAATACCCCTCAAACATCTGTGTTTGATCACTTTTACAGTGGTGAACTATAAGTGAACTTCATAAGTGGTGGTTTGACGTTAATGTTTTTGGAATTATAAATATTATCCAATTATTGGATGATTCAATCTCTATCAGAATACCTATGAACCTGTTATTTCATCAATATGAATGAATTCAATTCAATTGATTTTAATTTAAATTAAATAAATTTTAAAAAAATGAACAATAATAAATTCTAAATGTACATTGTAAAAAAACGAGAAATTATTAATAAAAATAATATAATATAAAATCATAATTAGATGTATGTAGATTAAAAAATAATAAATAAAAAAAATTTAGACTCATACGATAAATGCAGGTTCATTTTAATTATCTTAAAATATGTTACCATTTCATATTCCTTTTTAATTTTTTTTAACAAAGATTTTTTTTTTTATTATATAATATGGTTTTATTATGTTACACAATTTTCACGAAATATTTTCTTTTACGTTATAATTAAAATTGCGAAATTATCCTACTTTAAAACTTGTATTAAAATTTCGAAAAAAAAACTCCACGAATATGATTTTAATAAATTAAATCAATGAAATTAATTTCTGTTTTTACAAGAAGAGCCATAAATAATTCAATAATTTGAATTTTAATAAGAATAAGTAAGAATATTTATTATCGATATATAGATTAACTTTTCCTATCATTTGAATCATTAAAAATAATTTTAGAAAATTTCTTCGATCCAAATTTAAATTTATAATATTTCGTTTTATATTAATAATTTATATTTTAGTTACAACTTTTGCAATTAAAAGTTATTTTAAAGAAATATCGATCGATATTAAATCAAATTTATTCAAATTTTTTTTCCTCTCAATTATCTAATAATTCTAAGATATTTTGTTTTAAACTATTATCATATGGTAATATAACGTTTCTTAAGATAATTATTCTTGTTAAACTTTTTTTTCTAAAATAAAATATGATTCTACGTTAAAATTTATGAAAAATTTCTCGATTATTAAAACGAGACACCCGGTACATGCGCCAGCGGCAAGTAGTAACGCAAGAATTTGATCAGGCACGCAACAAGTAGTTCGAACACACGTATGAGCGAATGAATGGGAAGAATTTGCTTCCAAGAATTTCGATTTGTACGTGATATTAACTGAAATAAAAACAATGAATTTCTTCTTCGAAACGTTTTACAAAAATTTTAAGAGATTTTTTTCAATGAGCAAAAAAAAAAAAAAAATAATATGCTCTGAACTTTGATATTATGAAATAGAAAGGAAATGAAACATGATTTTTATTCTTTATTTATTTCCACTTTTTCTTCTTGTTATTTAATTTGAAAAATCATTATTTCTTCATTTCTTCATTTATTTATTCTTCTCTTATTATAGATGTTAAAATGTTAAGTCACTGAAATGATGACCGTTTGAACGGATATATGAGTGGATGTTTGAGGTACCTGGTTTGACTTTGATTTTTATCCTTGTCCCAGGTGTAACCTTGCAAACGCTTTGAGTAAAGATTGCACAGCTGATCGGTGACTTTATATCCTCATTGTTCCTGTACACGTGTAATTTTAATCCTTACTTGAAATATCACTGTATTGGATATCATATTCATAAATTAAATAGTAATAAAATTTTTAAAATGTACATCGAAATGAACAACAATATATAAATATAATAAAAAAAATTTATCAATCGAATTACGAGAATCGAATAATATGATTTGATAGATAAAATTTAATAACAAAACAATCACGTTAAGGATTGAAAACATTTTTTTTCCATATTTTCTTTGTAGCATTTAATAATAATAAATTGAGAAGTATAGGCTATTCATTATATATAAGCTATCCTATATTGTAGAATTCAATGAATTGAACAATATTTCAAGATAATTGGTTGATATTTTCAATGTTTCTGTAGGTGTGTATTTAGAGATGTATAAAAACTTCAATAATTGATAAATTCGCTTCATTATTCGAGTAGTTTATTTTATATTAATAATAATGTTAATTTCCATATCAATAAATACAATTTGAATAATGATATAATATTGAATTTAATTTGTTCGTGAATTTTTCTTTAATTAAAAATTACATTACATTGTAAAAAATGATTAAGAAGTAAAGATTTTATTTTTAGAACGTAACTTGATTATATTTTGATATGGTAAAAGAAGAAAAAAAAATAAAATGTAGAAAGAAAATGATTTAAAATTTAATTTAAAACAGTCTCTTCTTATACCACATACCATTTTGAATGAAAATCAGAATAAATAATCTATCATTAGTCTCGATATAGTAAGCTAAGAGGTTAACCAATCACGACGAATGACGTATTGGCCATCTTCACGGATGACGTATAGATACGTCAAAGGTGTACTGGTCATCTTCACGGATGACGTACCAGTACGTCAAAGCTTTACTTTCTATTTTAAAGAGAATGATTGACGTACTAGTATTCTTAAGTGAATTTAGTAACACGTCTATTTTTTCATAGATTGCAATCAATTAATTATTATTAAATGAATATTAAGTATATATTTTTTTCCTGATCTCTTTTGAAACATTTTTTATAATAATCTTTGAATAAAATTAATGTTATGATTCATAATGAAATTTCAAATATAACTGTACGTGAAATAAGTATTAAAAATTTGCCTGGTGAAATTTTCTTAAAACAAAAAAAAAAAATTTCAATCAAAAATAATGTGAGTGACTCCCTGAGTGGGTGGAGCAATATACAAGTTTGATTGTTTGAATGAAAATAAGAAAAAATAATAATATTTTAAATTCATAACAACAGTAATCAAAATATAATTTAAAGTTAATAATTGTTAAATTAAGTTATATATGAAACATTTTTATTATTTTTATTTTTATTTTTATTTATTTATTTTTTTTTAATTAAAAAAGGAGAAATAAAGGTGAAGAAGAAAAATATCTTTTCTTCCCGTAAGAATAACTTTGATCTAATGAAATTGTTTTCTTTCAGGACGATACGTAGGCTCACGACCCATAAAGCTACGAAAGAGTTCGTGGAAACAACGGAATTTAGAGACGGTGCGGAAAAAAGAAAAGGAAAAACAGGCGTTAATTGGTTTATTGACTGGTCGGTGACGTGACGGACCTCCTTCATTTCTTTTCTTGTTCATACATCATTTAGTTCGGATTCTGCGCTCACACGCGAGTGTTGGTTTTATTCATGAACAATTGTCATTGAGAATGTGCAATTGTACGTAAAGTATTTCCTAGCGAAAATTTGACAACTAGCGAATTGATACAATTTTTTAAGAATTCTATTTCACAGGAGTAGAAACGAGATCGAGCGTTGTATCTTACAACGTAATTGACCACCATGTAAAATTATGTGCAAGTGAATAGAAATAAATTCTTATATATTATATTATCATTATATTAATAATAAATATGAATTTTTCGTGGTACATTTCATACGAGCAGTTTTACTGATTTTATTTTTTTCAATTATGACTTCTAAACGTTGAGAAAACTTTGAATGAAATTTCAAGAAAAAATATTAGATTGAATTAAATATACATAGTGGTTAGTTTGACATTATTTTCTAAAGATATTTTTTTAATATAGCATAATAAATTTTCCAATAAAATTTTTCAATTTTGTCTAAAAAGACTGTAAAACTCATCTAAAAAAAATATAATTCTAGATAAAATTTTTAATTAATTAAAAATTAACGATATAATGAAGTTAATTAAATCGGTATTATTTTTCGAATATAAATATATAAATATAAAGGAAGGAAAATAACGGAAGAAAGATAGAGATAGGTAAAAATATTGAAATCAGTGCCATCTTTAGAATGTCACAAATTAAACATAAATGTAGATAAAAAAGATAAATATATAGATAATAGGAAAGAGATAGAAATAGAATTGAGAATTGATCATTGTCGCTATCTCTTGGATATCAAAAAATATATTTCCAGAAGTATTTAACAGATGGCGTTGATAGACAATTCTTACTCTATTTCTATCCTTTTTTTTTTCTATTTATTCTTCTTGTCTATATTTGTGTTTCATTTGCGGCACTCTGAAGATGGCGTTGATTCCTTAATTTTTATCATATCTCTGTCTCCTTTTCTTTATTTTCTGTCCTTGTCTATACTGATCTCTAAAATTTACATTCAAGAAATGAATTATTTTACGAATATTTTATTGATTATAAATTTTAATATGATTTATTAAATTCAATTTTTATATATCATAAGTAAATATACGCATATATATTATACATTTATTTTTATTGAATAATATAATTAACGATGCAAGTAAGTATATATAGATGCCTGTATATGTTAAACGGAGAATTATTTTAATAAAATATTATACTTTTCATTATTTTATTAATAATTTATAATTTGATATTAGTATATTAATCTAATATTATACGACAAAATAAATTTGTATATAATTTATGTAATAATACATATGTCATTTCCAATTTTATTGTATACTGCATCGGTAATGTCGAAAACAACACTAAAATGGTAAGGAAGCTCTGAAGCTCCCAGAGATATGGAACAAAAAATGCATTCTTATGTTTTATCATGCTAAGCACAGAACAATTTAAATGTTCTACTAACCTCTTCTAACTATCTGTGCATGGAAGATCAGCAGAATATTTTCCATGGATTCGTTATGTTAAGCAACAACGACAGGATTTTGGAGAATATAGAAGTGAAGACACCTAGCCCTATACCTTCTTCTGCTGGTAGGAATTTTAATTTCTCCTTTTTATATCTATCGCAAATTCTCTTCTTTTCTTTATTTTCGTCTTTCTGTTGACAATTAGGTCTAGACTTAATATCAATTATAATTTTTTGATACAGAATTTAATTACAATTGTTAAATGTTTTAATTTCTATTTTTTTTTCAAGAAAAAATCTTCAAATAAATAACATTACGTATAAGGTAATCAAGTCTAATGATTGAAAACATCTGTAATTCATTTTCTATTTCCTAACCTATGGCATTTTTCTTTCACATCATAAGTTGAAAGAATATCGATATTTTTATCGTCGATCACGACGCAATAGCAATATTTTAATAACAACGATTGAAACAAAACATAATAATGTATGTAAAGATGAAATATAAAATAATTAAATCTTAAAAATTCTAATTGACACATGCACACGTAAGTACTATCTTCGATTATAAATTTAATTTAATTTTTGATAATCTGATATGTTAAATAATTGCGTCAAAATATCGAAACAAAATCTTAGCAAAAAATTTTACGAGTTTTTTTATCTCTTATATATGTCTCATTAAATCGTCAAATTAAATTCCATTTCTTCTTATATTATCATAGATGATCCGAAAGAGATTTAACGTGAAATTTAAAGAATCTTTAAATAACCAACAAATAAACAGTGAACGTAACGTATCTATCTCTGATAGATCGTTCGATCAACGAAGACGAAGAAAACATCGTGAGAAGCGAGAGCAGTTCCGGAGGTAGTTCCCCATCTGATCTGAGGAAACGTCTTCAACATCATCCATCGCCGAACGAAGCCGCGCGTCTCGCCAATCGCGTGATTAGCATAAGCCGTCGTCTTTCCCGGAAACGAGACTATTATTTTCACGGTACGACGAATCGAATCGAGGAGAACATTGAGAGGGAAGAGAGAGAAGAACGGGAGACCGTCTATTCGAAAAGATCGTACAGCGATCTGAAATCGAAAGACGCTCGGACTCGGAGAAGGGCGAAAATTCGGTTGGAGAACGAGAGGAATCGAGCGATGGTCGTTTCAAAGCCGAACGAGATATGCCCACCTGATTTGAAGAACGATTCGAACAATGGCCAAAGATCTGGTAGAAACTCGTTGCTCGACAAGATGGAAGGGATCAAGGAGGAGAGTTCCGAGCAACAAACGTCGTTTGGTATCGATGTATTGACGAGCGATCCCCAACGATACTCGCCTTTATCGTCCAGATTGCCGAGCACCTCTGGTCTATATCGCAACCAACAAGACGAGGGAAGCAATGATTCGTCAAGATCCAGGGGAAGCGCATCGTTCCTTCATCTTTATTCCAGCGCCTCTTGCGAGAATTCGCCGAAAAACAGGATCGAGTTGCAACCACTTTCGCCAATTTCTATAAAAAATTCGCCGCAAAACAAGTACAGGCCTTGCCGCGGTGTGATCCTGCAGAACCTCAGCTCGGGCAGCGAGGCCGAGTCCGGTTTTGAGGTTATGTCGGACAGGATTGGTATGAAGAAGAAGATCGACCGTCTGATCCCGATCACACCTCAAGAAACTGAAATTTCACTTCATTTATGCGGCAGTCCGAAAATTCAGAATATAAATAATAGCCCATTGTCCGTACCTTTATCGTCGAGAAAATCGTCCAATTACGTCCTCGTCAAATCTTCGAGAAACGATTATATGGAGAACATCGTCGCGTCTCCCGTTTCGGGTATGAATTATATCGAAAACAAATTTCAACAACCGAGTTTAAACGATCCTCCTCCGACATACGCGTTGAATATGAGAAAAAATCTACCGCGCGACAGATCTTTCTACAGAGCACTGGACACGTCGAGAAGCGATTGCAGTCAAGACATGAGGAACAGCGGAGTGGGGAAAAGCGGGGTAGATGAACCGTTATTCTTTTCGGCGAGAGAGGAGACGATTCGCGATTACAATAGAGAGCGCTTCGAAACGAAACCGTTGCGTGAAACTTCGTTTTACCCTATCTCCCCCCGCGTTCTGCCGAATCCCGAAACTTCGAGAAACGTGACGTCATACGACGTGATCAACATCGAGGAAAATTTTGCAGTCGATGTGAACACGAAGAAAAATTGTGACATTATTTTCGATAATCAAACGGAAATGTCCACGAATCAATACGTCGATCCTACGAATTCCAATCCCTGTGCTAATCAGACTTTCGTTTTAACACCGCGAACTATACGATCACCGGAAATAATATTGAAAAGTCCAATAACGTACGAAAATCCTTTAGACGCGAACAAATCAGAATTTTATCCGTCCAATATCACGAACACGATAGCTCTCAAGGAAGCGATATCTAAACGTATATTAAACTACGAGAGCGATAACGAGAATAAAAATTCTCAATTGCAAAACATCATGCTCCCGTCGGAATTCAAGATCTGTGGTTCTAGCGAGATTCAGAGCAGAACATCCTCGTTCACGGAATTTTTCGCGGGCGACTCGACGAAATCGCGGGAGAATATATTCTCTCCGGAATTCATGAGAAACAAGGAGGAAACCCGTATCCTGGACGAGGATAAGATTAACAGCGATCAAGAATTCGTGAACGTTCCCACTCTCGTCCTGAACTCGCAAGAGGTATCCTTCTCCACGTCGCCCGCCAGCAAAATTTGTTCTGAAAGACATTTGGACACGGACACGTTGATCATGGCATTGTCGAACGCGTCCCTGGATCAGAAAGCGACCAAAGACGTTTCAGAGAACACGTGCAGCGAGTCTTGCCCGGACAGCAAAACGATATCGAGGCCGGACTCGTTCGACAATTTACAAATGGATACCAATGTCGAGTCGAGATTGAAGTCCGATGAGAGTCACACAAAACTTATAACATCGAGGACGTCTTGCAGATCGTCGTTCCTCAGCATAAGATCCAAGATACCCGTGAAAATTCCCACGGATAGAAGTAGAATGTCATTAACGAGCAAATATAGCGAGAGCGAGAAACGGACGTTCAGCCAGAGAACAAATTTGAACGATTCGAGCAGACAAACGTTTGGCAGTAACACGTCGTCGCCTGAAGGTTATCGATACGAGTCTGAGAGGAGTAACGAGACGTGCAAATCGCACGAGAGCTCTCCATACGCGAAAAGTTACGAGGATATTAGGAACAGTGGCGAGGTTACGTATAGACGCATGAACGCGACGGATACGATGGAGCAAGAGAAATATTCTGATTCGAATTATGCGAAAAGTGAAAGGGAGAAAGGGAGGTTGGAAAATGTGGAAAAATCGACTTTGACGTTGGAAGCTGTTCCATCCAAAACTTGTTTACCTTTGCCGTGCGAAGTAAGCAAGGAAAATAAAGAGGGAAAAGAAGGGGATCAGAATGCTTTCGTGAAATCTAATGTTAATCGTGTGACGAGGAGTGATGGATTTAGATTGACTGATTCCGCGGAGAATTCGAGAAAATCTGAAAAGAGCGGGAAATCAAAGTGTGTGGAGGACGTTATTTCCTCGAACGACGACTCGGATAGTTCATCGTCGCGTGATTACAGTGTTCAAAAATCCGTAAAAGGGATTGAAGTGTACGAGGAATCTTGTAATTTCATTTCATCAAGAATCGCTCCCACAGACTCGTCGACAAGTTATCGAAATAAGCACGTGAACGTTTATGAGGGGGAAATTTTCGAGAAGATAGTCGAGAATAGGAAACCGCCGAATTTGTTCGAGAATCAGATAGGGGACGGTGGCCATGAGATACTTATGGAGGATTCGGATAAATTGAAATACGAATCGTTGAACGCCTCGCCGGACGACGAGGAGGTGGTCAAAACGGAGATAAATATCGAGAGGGAAAATTACAAGCCGCAACGATTTTCTTTGGAAAAATTGGCAGCCGAACAATTCCGAAGAACCATGAATTCGGAACAGACGAAAATTATTCAATCGGACACCGCCACGTTCTTCCCGACCGATAAATTTTGCGAGATGCCACAATTCATTCTCTCGTGTTCCTCCTCGACGCCTAAATTGCGCCACGACAAGTCGAAAGAGTCGCCACGTTTCAAGAAGAAGAGCCAAGACAGATTCCCTTTTACGATTTCGGAAAAAACCAGCATCGCCTCGATGAAGTTCAAAGTCCCCGGCCGACTCGGCAATTTGGACGAGGACGCGGAGAACAAAGGCTATACACTGGACATGCATCCAAGCATAACTAGATTGGCAGGCTCTGGATTCGAGGATTCACCTACGGAGATAATCAGTTACGTGGCGCAGACCGAATTGGAGAATCGTTACGGTAAGTCGTCCGGGATGAAGGGATTGGTAAAAAAATTTTCGGCTAGGTGGAAAAAACAAAAAAAATGCGAAGAGGAGGAAGAGGTGGATGGGAAAACGACCAGCATTATCTATAAAAATCGGGATTATCGGGAAGAAAGAGAGAGCTCGATGGAAAGTTGTTCGGAATCGTCCTCGTTGCAGGAGTTCAAGATATACGAGAGTTTGGAGGAGAAATTGTGTAAACCTGAGCCTAACCCGGACTCTCCGGACGAAAAATCGTCGGTGATTCGCGATGATCATTCGTTCATGGGTGAATGTTCTAAAAATGTATCAACGAACGTTGAAAATCCTTGTAGACGATACGATCGCGATGATTTGTGGGTTCAAGATCTTAAAGATTCCAATTCTAGTCATGAAGAGCAAAAAAAGAACGAGGAAACGTCAAGAAAAATGGATGGAACGAAAGCGAAGAATCCTTATTCGGTGTTCTTTGTTAAAAGCACGCAAGTAACACCGCAAACTTCCGCCAGGCCGTTTGTTTCGGAAAGCGTAAAGAAAAAGCAAAACATTTTGGCACAGAAAAAGTCGAATCGTGTAAAGTTTCATAACAGTTCGTTGGTCATCGTTCCGAAACGATCAAACGAAAATGTGCATGAGAAATCCAAAAATAGAAATTCCGAACGTAACAAAAGAAACAAAGACATGGAAAGTGGATGTTTTTGCTTGCGATTTTATCGAATGATTATACCGGGGTCGTTTGGATCGATTTCTAAATATCGATCGAAAGCGAATGATAATTCGCCGTCGATAAAGAAGAGATCTCCTGTCTCGTTGCAAAGAAAAAAAGGTTGACGCTCATCTATCGTTTCCTGATACAATACGAATATTTGTTTCATTTTTTATAACTACATATGTACATAAATGATTAACAAATGGTTGAAAATTAATTTCGGGATCTTTTGCTTTACCTTTTTCTATATGTTTTTTTGTTTGTACATATACATCTGCGATAAATACTGCGCATTTGATAATTATGTCAACGTATTTAAACAATTCAAGTCTCTTCATGACTTATACATACATATATGTATCTTCGTGTTATATTAAAAAAAAAAAAATGTGTCTTCTAATTTTTTAAAACTAAAATTATGAATAACTGCCAAGAAATTGTACATCGAAAATCAATAATATGAGTGATAAATAGGAATATTAATGTCGTCGTTCATGTTCTTTATTTATACGTCGTTCATACATATCTCATTTATTCTCAATAATAGTGTTGCACGCTTACTTCCATCTTTTTTTTTTTTTTTTTTTTTTTTTTTTTTTTTNTTTTTTAATTTTTTTTTCCATTTCGCTTTCGCTTTTTTTTTTGCATACGAGTGAGTCTTTGCTGAAGATGCGCATTTATCGAATTTATCGCCTTAATAAAACGTTTCTTTCGCTACGCTTTCTTTAACTTATTATCGTTATTATCGTTACCATTATAGAAAAAATAAGTCTTTAAATAATCACATAAGAGTTGTCGAGCCGTCGAGGATCGTGAGGAAAAAGGAGGGTAGGGGAAAAGAGAGAACGTGTTTGTATACATACATGCATGCATACGTGTATTTTGTCAACACACATGTAAACGATTTGTAATGTATATGTAATCATGGTGTATGTATATGTTCGAATGATAATCGTGTACGTTGTGTGTACATATATATATGTACGAGTATGTGTGTTAAGTATTCAAGGATGTAGGTAACATGTTTTCCGAAATAACAGAGTGGTTGGCTCTATATTCGTATTTTCGTTTACCAGCTCCCTCGAAATAACGATGATATCGCTCTAAGCCTAGAAAAAATCTATCTACCGAGAAGACCAGTCGTTTTCGTTTTAAAACTATATATATATGTATATATATATATATATAGTTTCATATATATATACGAGGTACGCGTTACGCGTTATTCCGCTATACGGCCGGGAGGAGCTTTAATCGATTCGATGAAGGGAGGTGGTCAACGACCACCGAGAGAGACCAGCGAAAAGGAGTATAAAGAAAATCAACATTAAAGGCAACGCGTTTCCGCAATCTGCCTCGAGAGTACATTCTTTCTTTCCTTCTTTGTTTTTTTGTTTTTTTTCTAATGTTTCTAAAAAGGGAAAGGAAGCTCTCAGTTCTCGTGCTATATCCCTACATGTTCATGTGCGTATACAACTAATCGGTATGCATGGTGTATCTTATAGTATTTTTATCTACCGTAAAAGGACTATATCCAAATACTTGGTTAATTTACCATATAATCAACAAATATGAAAAAGAAAAAAAAAATCATTTAATATGATCTAAAAAAAAACTGAAATGGACCATATAAAATCAATAGCTACGAAAAAAAAAAATATATATATATATATATATAATCTAAGAAAAATTAAAATCAATAAAATAATAATAATTAAAAATTATTAATAGTCGCTCATTTGCGAACAATTAAAATTTGTTTCGCTTCAAACGACTAAGATTAACGTTATACTCTTACATCGTGCTAATCATTATAACATCTAGTAAATTCCTATACGATGTTGAGCAACCGATTATCTCAGTTTACAAAAAATATATTTATGAAGTATTTGTCATTTTTATCATTGATGAAATATAACGCCTGTATATACGTGACATCGATCAATCGTGTTAAAAATTTAAGAAACAGAAAATTGGTTACAAAACAAAAGAAACGAGCTTTGCTTTCTTCCTTCCTCTTTTAGAAACTTCGAGAAACTATATAGGTCTACTGATTCTTCAGTTTGGCCAGTTTTTATTGTATGCACCATTTTAACTTCTTGTGCTCGAATTCGCTTACTTCTTCGTCATCTCATCATCATCGTCGTCGAAGCTCGAACCATCAGGACGGGACTGACTGGGGAAACGACGTCACAAAGGAGGTGGAATGGAGAACTCTTTCCGCACGTAAAACAGAATATAAGGTTTACATTTGGCGACCGCGTCGGTGGTTGCTGGTCGTACAGAGCTATCGTTAAAGTGAAACCATTGTCCATCGTGAACAGCGAAGGCAGTGTAATGTCCAGTTCCAGCGCTAAAATGGATATTCCAATATTTATTGTCAAAATAGATATCTTAGTATCGTTATACAATAAATAAGAAAAAACTTTTTACAATATGAGAATATTTGTGAATTGTGATTACAAACTGAAATTACAAACTAAAATCCTTCTTATAAATAAATACAATATTTTGTAATATTATATTTAACATATACAATCGGTTTATGAAAGATAGAAAAGATATAAATATATAAGAATGAAAAGGTAATAATAAATAATAATATAAGAATAAATAAAACGAATAAGTTTGATTTACATAGAAGAATTAACATGGAAAAAGAAGTTAGAGCATACCCAGAACCATGATGCACAATAACGGCAGCTAAATCATACAGATGACTATTCGAAGCGCCCAATTTCGTTCCATTCACACCACGCACTGTAAATGCAGACATATCGAGTGACTTCATTGGGAAATCCACCTGTGTATCCACCTTCGAGCGATAGGAATTGCACCACCTAAATCTTTTAATGTGAAGGCACAACACCTAAAATAAAACATATAATCATCATTTATACATATATAAATACTAAAAATATATGAAATTCCATCAAAAGTTGGTTAACTAATTAATTATTAAAAAATACATAGTTATATGTTAAAAAATAAAATATATCTGAAGAATTGAAAAAAAAATGCAAAAAGAAATAATATTGCTAAATTTTTATTAAATTAATTTTATTGTAATCATAAATAAACGTAATTAATAAATGTATGCTAACATTAGGCAGCCTGTGTATCCAGAACCTCTTAGTGGATCTCTGTTTCCCCATGCAATTGTCACAAAAGTATAGTTCGCTATCGGCCAGTTCTTCAACTTTGAAGAATCTCGTTAAACTGTACGTGAGACTGCAAACCTCTTCTTGCTCTTTCGTCCGTCTCTGCAATCTGTCCGGTATATCCAATGAAAGATCCTGAAAGGGCTCGTGCGTCTTGGAATCCGTACGACAGTTCATGCAGTGGACCTGCGCGAGGAAACGCGATCCATAATTTGTCCGCGCTTCTCCCAAGAAGAAAATGAATAATAAAATGACTCTCCAAAAAAATGTTAATTCGGCACTCTCTCCCATCATTCCGCATTGAAATAACAAAGTGTAACCGGAAACGCGTTAACCCTCGTCCGTTGAACGCCGGATCATTTTAATCCATGAAGTGTCATGCATAGAAAATAGCCGGTAATAGAATATTCAAGTAACACAGATTACTCTCTTATTGAAACATTATCATTATTGATAAATATCTATAACAAGAATGTTCCAATATTAAATGTATTTAAGAAAAGTAAAAGTAAAAAGATAAATCCAAAAATATTATTGAATACATTGAATTGAATAACAAAATTAAAAGAATTATTATTATATGATAAATAGAACAGAAAAACGCGCATTAATCAAATCTAAAAATAATACTTTTATACTTTTAATAATACTAAACTTTTCTTTCTCAATATATATATATATATATCAAGGATCAAAATGATACAGCATCTGCCGACCGTAATGCAGATCAGATCAGTCCGTTATTTCGAGGGTTAAACAGAGCTTCCTCCGAGAACAATCCGGCGACTTACCACGCTAAGAAGAGTGCCTCCAAACACAGCTGTGACGATGCTTTGCTTGCCACGCAGACCGAGAGGTTCGTGTCCCAGTCTGGGCAATAATTGCAAAAGTTCCGTATGTAGTCTGTCCAACATGTAGGTGAGAAATTCATGAGCGTCTTGTTGTTGGTAGCCCCGAAATCTTGGCACGACTTTCCAGATGACGAGGAAAAGACATTCGGGGGATATCGCCTGACCGTTCGAACCGCCTAGATTCAGGCCAAGCAGAACCTTTCTCAACTCTTCCGCAAGGAGGGCGTCGCTCATGAACTCTTTTGCTCTACCGGGTGTGACGATTCGACCTCTGTGCGTGGGTGGCTCGTCGAACGGTATACCTTCGAGACACGGCATCTGCGTGAGATACTCGCAAAAATGGCTGATATTGTTGAACGATTGTAACACCACGTTCATGAAACAGGTGTTGCCGAGATTCCTCAGGCCGACGACTTTCTTTTCCTTGGTTATCTTCGAGCTCCTACGCTTTGTCGCCGGCCTATTGTCCCCGCTCGTGCCATCCAACGAATGTAACCTCTTTCGCGCTGTCCTCGGCCGAAGGTTCCTTACGACCACTTCTGCTTTCCACAGAGCGTCCGCGTCGTTATCTTCGCTGTTCTCCCTCCTCGAGGATGGCGTCGTAGATGGCGAAGTGTTCCAATTCTCCTCGTTCTCTTTGTGCTCGTCCTTACGAAAGGTGGCGCGACGTATCTTCTCGATTTGGCCACTGGTCGTATCGTTGATAACATACTCGTCGCACATGTAACTGAAACGTGCATGTCCTTTGTAAGCGCGGGCTGTTCGACGACGAAGATGGCATAGTTAAGTAATTGAAGCGCTTAAGCTGCTGTTGGATTCTTTCTTTCTTTCTTTCGGTATCAAATGTTCGATAAATGACTAATTGTAAGTAAGGCAACAACGACTTATCATCATGTAACGCATTGTTCGATCGAACGTGAGCCATTCTCGCAACGATTAAAACGTTAAATTTAAAATTCGAAATAATAAGATGAAAGAAGGAAAAAAGGATAATAATAATAAAATTTTTATAAGTTGAGAATTTCGAAAATGTTTCATATTCGTTTTTGTTCTCTAACGTTTAAAAAAAAGGAAGAAAAGGAAATATGGCTGAACATGAACTGAGCAGAACTGCAGGGAAATACGAGTGGGCGAGATTAAAAATCGTATCAATGATGAGAAGAAGAGGAGGATCGTCGATCTATGTTGCGGAGAATGGCGAAAGCGAAGGGTTTAACTTACCAGAATACTGCCAGGTTCTCACAGTCGATACAAACACAGTGTTGAGTATTTTCTTCGTGATGCTGTAATGCATGGCCTGCCACGTATCGTCCACAGTGAATGGCTCCACAGTACAGACAGAGCCACGTACTTTTCTCGGTGCCACATACTATCGACAATAACAAAGTACGTTCGATAAAAGCATTGCATTCGTAATTCGCGTTTTGTTTTAAAAAAAAAATTATCATTCTAATGTTAAAAATGATATGAAAGTAAGGAAGTAATATTAAATGGGTTAAAACAAAGATTAAGAGCAATGCTTCTCCATATTTATTCCTCTTATATCGAATTCTATGGTAATATTACTACTTTCTTAAAATAAGATAAAATTGACCCACTAATCTCATTTATTTCATATTAAAATCTTTCTAAAGATTCAATAGACATGTGCAGATTGTAGAAAGTAGGAAGATTGATAAATTAAAACTTTTATACTTCTTCTACAATTACACGATTAAAAATTACATCGTAAAAATGACATTATTTTAATATTATCCATTAAAAACATTTTATTAATTTTAAATTGAAATTGCAAAATTTATTCTTACTCACGCGTGTATTTCACGCGTAGAAAATTAATTTAATACTTTTTTTTTTTAACAAGATTCTAGATTTCTTGATTTTTATCCAATATTTGCAACTTTTATAAAATTTCAAACATTTTTTTATATTTAGCACATTTCAAAAATAAACAAGATATAAATACTAATTGTTACGAGATAATGTAAGTTCGAAGTCGGTGTACCATCTTTTCGTCTCAGCTTACGTAATTCTCAAGAGAGCGCGTAAAACCAGGGTGAATGGGAGGAAGGTAGTTCGACACACCCCCTTCGCAGTCGATCGATCGCAAAATGTCTCGCAGTGCTATCACGTTTGAGATTTTGCATGCACATTTTTTTTTTTACTTTACACGATTTTTTTTTCTAAAACATCGCGATATATCCATAATTTTAAAAGCAAGCAATGCACATGCTTAACTGATCTCATTTCAAGAAGACGCGTTACTGCAAGCAAGTTGGACGAATCGATGATAAAGTTCGAAATGTCGATTTTCTACATACCGTTCGAATCGAATTGGTTTAGATCATTTTTTTTATTCCTTTGTGTTTACTGGAATGTATACATCGCCCTACTTGATATACGTTTATTTTTAGCTATCCAAATAAACTACAATATACAACGAAAGAAAAAAAATGTAAAATTGTTAGATGTAAAAAGTGCGAGAACATGAAAATTGAGACGCTGGTCGGCCGCACGAAAAGCAACTGAAATCCAATCTTCCAGAAGCACGTATCCTATATACCTATACAGGCGTTTATTTTACAATCTCACGTAAGAAGTATTATAGTTCCACGCCCTATGCGAATTATTTTGTCCTATTTTCTTATGGAATATATAACGCATAATTTTAATTAACGAAGAGTTATATAATAAAGAAATATTGATCGAAATTACATAATTATTGTATTAATTTTTTGTAAAAATTTTAAAAATAATGATAGAAAATAATAGGAATATAATGATATATATATATATTTTAAGATTTTATTCAATTAGTATGTATGAAAGAATAGATACTTTTGTGTATCAAATTCGAAGATAGTTTTACAATGATATTTAAGACGTATTGGTAACATACGAACAATAATTTGAAACGTCATATACAATTTCTTGCATATACAATTTCAATTTTGTCTGAAAAAAAAATTTTGCTAAAAAATGAATTTTGAAAAATTCATATCACTATATTATTTTATTTTTATTTTCAAATTAAAATAATTGTATATTGTAAACAATATTATAAGATTTATTAGATTACTATAATTAAACTTCATTATCGATAGAAAAAGATAATGTTACAAAGCAATCAAGTTACGCACTATGAAACGAATCTTTTGAAAGTTGGCGATAATTCGCAATTTCACGTGGAAACATACTGTGCATCATGATATATTCTTGGAAGATCACGTCAGTGCAGCTAAGTTCGAAATCGAACGAAAATCGTCGATAAATGCGTGTATAAGTATGATGAAGCTTGAAAATTTCCGATATGTTAACGGACAATTCCAAGGTGAAACGTGAAAAAAAAAACTCGAAGGGTAACTGACAATGATCTAACCTGCACACATCCATTCTGCGCTTCTTTTACTCCTCTATCTCTTTTGTCATCGTTCTATCTCTTTCTCGCCTTGGTAACGAACGATTCGATTCGCCACGCCTACTGCGTGTTACGTCGTCGAAGAATTTCGTCGACGCATTGTCCAAGCCACGGCACAGTAGATAAGGAAAAATAACAACGACAACAGTATTAAGTTTGATATTGATGCAAGAGGAGAAGAATGACGGAAAAATTCGTTTCCCGAGCAATGCACTTCGTATCGAGGCATCCGATTAGCAACGACGCCGTTATCGATTTTGCAACGTCGTACCCGAACCAGCTTGCAGCGCAGGAAAAGAGGCAGAAGAGGGGTGAGAGAGGGGGAGAAGAGGTGTGGAACATGGGGTTCTTTTATAGCCCACAAGGGACGATTTTTCTCCTGCGTGACTCGTATGAGAGTCAGGCTTGGTAATTTTTACTAGCGTCACTCTGCTCGCGAGACCACAGGGATATTTAAATTGATCTTGCAACCTGGATACGTTGCGATTCGTCGAGCATGAACGATCTCTCGGGAGAACATGACTAGCGACGACGACGATAGTTGACGGCGAAATCGTGTAACTTTGTCCATTTTGAACGAATTCAAGGAACCGCATGTTAACATCGTACTGAATCGAATTGAGCAATCGAAAGTTCGCAAAAAAAATCCCTAGTCTGACTCATCGATCGCACTAGTATAGCTAGCTATGAAAAGCTCTCTCCTTGACTATTTGTTTCGTTCCATTATTCTTCCCTCTCCCTTCCTTTCATGTGCTCTCGTTCCTTTCTCTTTCTCACTCTTTGACAAAGATGACGAACGGAAGATGGATATACTTTGTGAATTGCGATAGATTCCTTTTGATTTTAAAACATTACAGATGTTAAATTTATTTATAAAATGTATTTTGTAATTCTTTGCTCAACGATTAATTTTTTTGAAAAAATTTATTATAATCAAATGATAGAAATGTTCAATTTTTATAAATCTCGGCCGAGATCATGCTGATTGTAAAACGCTTCTTCCTTGCTACCGTAAGAGGTCGCTAAAAGAAAAAAAATATCGTAATCCAAAATCGATTGAACAGAGGAAAAAATCTCTTATAAAATTTACTATCAATAACTATACAAAAATCCTTAGTCACAAGAGAGAGCATGTAGAAAAAGGGAGATTTAAATGGATACAATAAAAGTATTGCGCTTATTTCAGGATAAATATAGTATCAAAGATAGTGAGTAGAGTAGAGAGAATAAAAAGTCGAACGGTGGAGAAGAAAGCACATCATAACGAAAAAAAAAAATTTATAAGATTATTATTCTTTTTGATTTTACAAATATATTTTTAAACCGATTCTTAAGAAATCTTGAAGCGAATCATCAAGTAAAAATGGAAAAAATTAGGAAAAACGAAAGGCGGGAATAGTCCGGTTGAACGATGAACACGTTTATCTGGCGAGTTCTAATGACAGATCTCAGGCCAGCTGATTAGTGCCGTCTGGTATTGATTTTCCAATGACGACCGCGCCGCATACTGAGAACTCCCAGCAGGACGATGCACACGCGCACGTCCACGACGCTCTTGTCGGTCCGTAGAGAGACACCCATGAACGGAGGATACATATACATACACTATATTGTATATACACTAATACACGAAGAAGAGGAGTGGACTTTCATATACATTCGCACACATGCGTGCAAGCTTGTCGCATTCATACGTATTCACATGTACACATTCGTTTATATCGAGGAGAGATGTACATATTCGCACGAGTTCGATTCGCGAAGCATACGAACTACGGTACGTACAGTCATGCGTCCATCATCGATACTCGCGTGTATTAACTGTGAAATACAAAGCAAACGCAAACGTACATGTTGCTATACTTTTCGAAAACATGCATTAGTTTCTTTAAAGGGAAATAGAAATGGCTTGCTTCATCTTGTCGACTACGACGGCTCAAGGCCGCGAGAGGAACGGCCGGGGCCTCGGTCACGAGAGGTAAAGAAAGAGGAAGAGAAAGAGCAAGGAGAGAAACAGGGAGAAAAAGAGAGAAACAGAGAACGAATAAAGAACGCAAAAGAAATGAGTGGAAAGGAGATGGGAGACAATAGAAGTGAAGGAAAGATCGAGATCGAGCCGACGTGCAAAATAAAATCTGAAAAGAAAGGATCGGTCGAGGAACAGAGAGAAAGAGGGTCAGGTTTAATTTTCTAGATACATCTTTCAAGTTTTTAGAAGGATAAAAGTATGGATTTTTTTAAGGTCCTACCTGCACAGACGAACGGTAGATTCTTCGTACAATTCGCTTCTACGTCGTTACCGCCGAATTGGACGCTTTGAGCAAGATGTGGACACTCCATGTTTTCCTAAGCACAATTCCACGGGGCCCTCGTGGCCCCTTCGTTCGGCGAGTGCCTGCGTACGTACGTGCCTGCGTTTACAACGTGCTCTTTCTCTCTTTCTCTCTCTAGGCAAAGGAGAGTAGTGGCAGGCAGAAGGATAGGGTGGGAATGATATACAAAGAAGGCGGGGTACGCTCGGTGCCCCCTAATATCCGTCACATAGTGCGGAAAAAGATGGGTACTATTCGTTGTCTTTAACGAAAAAGAAAGAATGCAACTGTTCTCGATGCGTAACGACGACGGACTGAGGAAAACGACCAGACCGAAAAGAGCAGTGGAGTGCCCGACTGGCCCCGACTACCGACCGAACGCAACCGAGCTGCGTCGGACTCGGTTCTGCGGTGGTCGGGCTACCTCCAGAGTCACAGACCACTAATAGTCGACTGACTCGCCGGTTGTACGGTCTCTCCTCCCTGCTCCCGAGAGTTCCAACATTCGCAGGCGTGTGATTACAGCTACTCTCTCCGTTTCTCTTACTCTTTCTTCTCAACCTTACTCTCTTCACCAGGTTATGCTAGGCTACCTAGCCTTGGATCGTGCTAGGTCGCGCAGCCTCTGAACAACTTATCCAGGTCCGGCCTAAGCGCGTGGGTGCTTTGGAAGGGCGACGCATTTCACCACAATGCAGTCGCGGACTTATTGAGCGTTATCTCTTGTAAAATGTTTAACGTTCTAAACTCGACTCGATATGATATTCTGGTTTTTCGCAATTTGAACCACAAGCAAATGGTATCGCTGATAAATATGATATCAGAGATAGGATTGCTACTACTATATTTGCAATGTAAAATGAGTGACTCATTTCGTAGAAAGGAAAGCAAAAATCGTTTATGATATAATATATACATTAAAATATATATTCTAAATATTAATATAAATTACGTGTGTATGCATATTTAAGTGAATTATAATTGCAACAAAAAATCGATAACGTAGAATTTTTTACATATCGTTTTTTCTTCTATTTGTTACTTTGAAGATTATATTACAGTTATTAATACATATATAATTTATGAAAAATATCAAATCTAAAATAAATTTGATGAATTTTTAAATCAAAATATTTATTTTATTATGAAAATATATAATTAAATATTTCATATATCAATATCCTTTAATTTCTTTTATTTTATAATTTTTATAGAAGATTTAAGTCTGATGAAGAAATTAATTTTAATAACTATTATAATGTATAATGTATAATAAATAGAATCAAGTCCAATTAAAATGGCCGATTTCTGCACATGCGCATTTCTATTTCAAACTTATCATTATCTCGTAAAACACATAGATTTATATATAAATTTTGAAATTTATATATTTATATTTTATATTTATATTTATATTTATATTTATATAATATATATATATTTTTTTTAATAAATGCAATTATTTTTATTAAAAAATATATGTAATAAGATATGTTGATCTTAATTTATAAAATTTATTTTATATTGGTCTATTTCTTATCATAAAAAAAATTAATATATATATTGAGGAATGGTGTATTTTATATGGTAAAATGATAAATCATCAATTTAAAAACAAAGTTTTAGAATGTCAGCTTGCAATTTTATTGAAAAATGCAACACTAACAATCTTATTTAATATAAAGAAATAAATTTTAAGAACGTCTGCTATATGGTGGTAATTGAGATTGTGTAAGTTGAAGTCCTGGGATATTATTAAATCCAAGCATTTGTAACATTTCCTTGGTTTCTGGGTCAACTTCAATAATATCATGTTCCAAAGCAGATACTTCAGGAACATAGTTGTCTCTGCGTTCCCTTTCTTCTTCTTGCAATTTGATAGAAATACCACGTACTTGACTATGTCTAAGACGTTTCATCAAGTGAGTAACAAATCTGAAAATATTGAAATCAAAAATTAGAAAATATATTTTCATTCACTAAATTTCAAAACTTTTTGTTTTTTATATAAATTACAACATACAAATACAATAAATTCATATTAGATAATCACTTTTCAAAATACATACCCAGCGATTTTGTTTCGCAAAGATTTGCTAGGAATAATAGCGATTTCTTCGCATATCCTTTTATTTGTATGGAAGTCCATGGTTAATCGAGTATAATATTTTTCGATGATAAGTTTTGCGGCCTTTTTGACCGTCTTTGTCCTGACGCGACTCTAAAATCATATTTGCATTGTTTTTATTTCAAATTCACTCTATCTTATATATATTTCATTTATAGTTAATAAATTTAGAAATAAAATATTCGATACACTAAACACATCCATATAACCTCAAAATTTGTAAATCACATAAGTAATTAAATATTATAATACACATTACAATACACATTAATATTTTAATTCTTTCATTTAAAATTATTAACAATATATTGCTATATGATTCTTTTGTGAAATTAATAACGGATTGTTGTTACTTTTTACGATTTTTAAAATATACGCACCATGATGACTAATATTCCGTAAAGACAAACTACAAAATGGAAGAGATATAGTACCGCCACAAAGTTATCAACAGTAACGGTCAACTAGAGAACTAATTTTTCTATTTGAATTATCATCAGATTATATTTAAAATGTTCTTTAGATTAGATCTTTTAGCTTTCGAAAGTTCAAAGTAGTTTATAATTATAATCATAATTCAAGATTTTATTTCAATATTTATTCTTTTTTATTAATTATGCACAACTCTAAAAAATTATATTCATGAAATATCAAAACATTATAACCATCTAGCGATAAATTGTGATTAATCATCAGATGATAAAATTATAAAATTCTTCAGTTTGTAAAGAAGAAGATCAAATTTTAAAAATTATATAAATTATAAGCCTTGATATATCACTTGTCGGTAAACAAGAATTGTCGGTAAAAAAGAATTATTTATAATCTTATAAAAATTTAATTTTAATTTCAACTATTATTAATATTGCAATTTTATTTTAATAAATATTTTATTAAAAAAAAGTTTCTTCTAATTGTAAGACAATTTCTGTATTTCGTTTATATTTATAATATTTAATATATTCTATTGAAGATAATATAGAATAATATAGAATAATATATAAAAAATTTAATTATATTTTTATACAAATTTAATGCAATTTCTTTATAATTTAAAATAGTAACTTATTTAATAAATTAAGATATTTTTATTTGTAAAAAATTAAAAAAATTTTTTTTTAAACAAAATTATGTTGCAATTGATTGCAGTAGGTGGCGCCAGCAATATCAATACTGTTTGCAAACCAGTACCGAACGTCAGTGGCTCAAAACATGTCGTGCATCGCGTTGTCGTGTCATGGAACAAGCTTAAATACGTTTCATTTGCCTTTTTTGCGAGTGACAGTTAGTTCTTTTAAAAGTACGAATGCTTTTTATCAACTGATATCATTCAGTTGTAATAGAGCATTGATAAAATTTCAGAAAATTAAAAACGCCAGATGACAGAATACGATGCGATGTGATAGTGGGAACGAAGTGTGGCGGCAGCACTGTACATTAAACGGAGCAGCGAAGTAGAGGGAGGGAAAGTAAGAAAGATATACAATTGTAGAGTGAAGGAGACAGAGTAATGAGAGTGAGATCAAACCATATTGCGAACGCCGCGGTGCGAGAAAGACCGAAATTTCGCTCAGCAGTACATGGCAGTTGGCGTTTGTCCGTGGAAACAGGATAGTAATCCATTGGTGGAAGAAGGAGAAAGCATCGGAGAAGGAGGGCAGACTCGCGAGGGAGAGGCGACGAGTTTGTTTATCGCCTTGGTGAACGGCGAGAGCAGTCAGTGCGGTGCTACACTTGGTCTGTAGTGGTCGGAACGATCGGTAGTTCGGTTCGAAAGTTCGGCCTCGTTCTTCTGACAATTTGTTCCGAATAGTGCGTGGGTGCCGTCGTGTTTTTCTATCGCGCACATGTCAACGTCTATTTAACCTCGTCGTAGACCTCGTGCCGGAAGAACATGCCGCGAACCACTGCCAAAACATAGTCGTTCTGTGTATGTATCGTGTGCCAAAGTCGGTGACATTTGTGTCGTAGACGCAAGATCGCTGGAATTTCACTATACAACGTGGAAACTTGTAACATCGTGTGCTTACAACTTAAACAGGCAAGTATTTTTCTTATTCAGTTACACGGAAAACATAATCATCATGCTTGTTCGTCAAATTGCATACGATTTGATGTCGCATTATTTACGACTAACCTCCTGTCACTTCTACATCTATCACGGTTATGTTTTCATTATGCCTCTATATATCGACTAATATTCTTTTCAATGACCGATTACATGGCTCTTTCTCGCAGTTCTTGTTCCTGTCAGCTGACGTTACGGAGTCCTCGTGTACCACAGACTTTCTCTTCGTGAAACTTCTCCGTCCTGTTTTTTGATTAAGGTTGTACGTTTTTGCTCTTAAGGATTAATGCTAAACACGAGCATGATTTGTATTTTAACTGTCGATATTCTTTTGTGAATTTCTCCCTTGCCAAAGGTCGTTGATCTCAATTCTTTCACTTTCATCGAAAATACAGGCTGACCGTGATTCGCATACAGAATGTACGATGTGTACGCGTTGTGTAAGAAAAAAAAAAGGCTGTGAAAGCAGCAACTGGCTTTAGAGCGTTTCGCGAAGCTACGAGCATGTGTAATTTGGGCCAAAGCGAGTGGCGTGCGAAAAATCATCACGGCATGTGAGCACGCGTGTGCGAATATGTATCATATGCATGAAGCATATCGCTGAAGAAATATTACGATGTCGCGTTCTAATCATGTGGGCTTGTGTAAAATCTTTTAGTCACACCATTCTTTTCTGATCTCAAACTAATTACGGTTTCATATTTTGTACATGGAAATAATTATGAATTATCAATCCACCATTTCCGTCGCGATTGGCTTCAACTTTTTTTTTCTTTCCCCGAATTCTTCTTTACGTGCAATCTCATCTTTTCGAGAGTTCACCACAAAAAATTGCAGCTCTTTTTTGATCGAACGAGTTCAACTTGTCAGTGATATATATGGTAATATACGTGTACTTACACATATAGAATGGTCGTAATGTCCGTGTGTGGATTCTCTGTTACCTCGTTTTCCGTTAGATTTCAAATTGGAGTATGTTTACGAATGTGATTGGCTACAACCTTGTCGATATTAAGAGTACTTTATCGGCTGTATAATTTTTTTATTATGGACAATGTGATTATTATCGTTTAAAAATGATTCGTGAATTATGAAATGGTTTTTCTTTTATTATTTACTCTTACTAATCTTTTATTATTATTTTGCGAAATAATTATTAAAAATATATTCTAGAATATTCGATGATGTACAATACATGTCAAAAAGTTGCAAATAGATTATATTTAAAAATTTTTAATAATATTGACTATGTAATAATGTTATTTGCGAAAAAGATATAATTTATGACTTGTAAAGTGATTTTTGCTTTGCGAAATAAACATTAGAAACGGTAATATCTTATGAAGATATAATAAATTATTCGAAAAAGATTACAAACAGATTGTTCATGTAAACTTTGAAAGTATATTATGATTTGCAATATTTATAAAATTATTAATTTTTATTTCGTTAGATAAAGAATGAAAGTATAAATTATTTTCAAAATTATTTAATGTGAATATGTTTAATTAATATAACAAATACTAAACTATTTTTTGATTAACATTTGTTATAAATAGTTATCATATGATAGCAACTAGTTTCTTTTCATTAATTAAATATAATAAGTTCGATCATTTTGTCGTGTCAATGTTGAAGATTAAAATGTTATATAAATATTTAAATTTTCTCTATAGTCGTATTTGATGCTAGTTTAATAAAGAAATTAACACAATCTTTAATGTTAAAATTTTAAAATTTATACACGCGCTTTAGTTATTCTAGATATCCATGTGCACATTAAATTTACGAATTAACATTCGAATATTCATTAGTTTAGTTGTCACTAAACTGGTCAGACGTATGTTTGTTCAATGTTGTCGTCATCAACATCTTCCTGTACGTTGGTAATTGAATTTGGTACGCAAGATAGTTGTTCGCAAATGCATCCAATGCCGAAACGTGTTATACATATAGGATATTCTAAAATACATTAATTATTAAATATCTATCGATTTATAATAGAGAAACTAATGCCGATTCAATTTAATTTTTACGTATGATGAATAGATTTATTTTAATTTTAACGTTAATAATAAATTTTCAAAGTAAAATAAAATTTCTCAAATTAAAAAACTATATTGTGTATAGTTGTTGTATATTGTCCAGATTCCACGGTTGACTAGATTTTCTCGTTTCTAGCTATCATGGTTTTATTATTCTACTTGCAAGTCTGTAACACTTTTGTAATAAAAATAAATTGAGTATCCTGTATGAAGAACGTGTATCCCAGTTTAATATACTTTATCACATGTTAGAATACATTAATGTCAAATTAATGAAGATGAAAAATATTGATTAAAATTAATTATATATCTACATAGTTTCATGGAAATACGTTGGTTATATTTAATTTAAATCATTTAATTTAAATCATTTATTTATAAATTATTTAATCATTATTTATAAATTTATTATTATTATATGAAAATGATTTAGACATCATTGGAAATTAATGTATGTTTCTATTAATTCGATAAGATTTATATATTTTTTTTAAAAATTATATTTAAAATTAAATGTTAGATATTTCAAAAAAGCGAAATTTTTCATTTCATTAAGAATTTTTTCTATTTCTTTTATATGGTGTTTCCTTTTCAATTATGTTTCGTTTTGTGTTCCTAAAAGAAAGAACTATTCAAACGGTTGAACGTTCAATATTCAAATCACGTTGGCCTGTGTTCGTGTGTCCCCAATTTAACCGCGTTTTCAATGCTTTGTAACAAAGTAAAATGAGCTCTTGAACTTACAAACAGTTACATCTCCTTTCACGTGGCGCATAAATATGATTAATTTTAAAAGGAAACTAAATTTAGAATGTTTAACCTTTCACTTTGCTCTTTGCAAAAGACAAAAGAGTTCAGAAAAAATTCACTTTTAATTTATTTCTATGTCTTTGATTAGTTATTGCATATTCATTGTAATTACATAACTGGACGTGCAAGGATTGTACATTTAAACAAACTGTTAATTTTCAACATCGGTAAATTTTATGCAAAAAAATTTATCATTCCATTACTAATCTCATTATTCAAATTTTATTTACTCACGTATACATTTTTTTATCTCTAATAAAATTTTATTTAATATATTTATTTAATATAAATTTCAATATATTTTATCTTATCCTTTTTTTTTATTCCTACCATTTATCGTATTATTAATTTCGAAACATCCTGTATAAAGTTCCATACAGGATTTTTTTTTTTTTTTTTAATCGTATTTTACCGACAATGATATCATGATGCATTTTTTTATTTTAAATTTTTATTTCGTTTTTTTCGAATTACAATCTTCTTCTTCTTTGCGATTCTTGAATGATGTAAGAATTTATTGTTAGAATTTTTTCCTACTTTTTTAACCGTGTGACGCAATGTTATACCACCTTGTTTAATGCGTCATCACTCGTAATTCGGATGTTAAATATTCTTTGTTTTTCGTGGTTCTTCCCCCCTCCCCCCCCTCTCTCTCTTCATTCTCTTGCTTTTGTCCGCAGTCTCGCTGTGTTTTCGAGGTATTTATTAGGGATATAGCGACAAGTTTATTCGTTTGCATCATATCTCGTTTATTTATAACGGTATATATACCTTTGTGCATTGTAAAGCTTCTGCACGTATGAATAGGAAAATATTTTTGCTCGAGAATCGTAGGGCATTTAATGCATCCAAAATTAAAAAAAACGAAATTATTGACGATGATGAAATTATCGATAGATAATAAAAATTGTAATAAACGCGATAATCGAATTTTCAAATAATAGAATATTCTCTTTTTTTTTTTTTTTTTGATGAAAAATTGACAAAAATTCAATACTGTTCGTTATTATTTACATTTTTATCAATATACAAAACGATAAAAGAAGATTTACTAATCAAATTATCCATTATTTCTTTTTACATTATATTATAAAATTCTACTAATTTTTTGAAATCGTGACACGTATCATTTTAAAATGATGGCCCATTTTACTACGGATATAGGATCAGCATTAGCCAACAGATAATTTTCTATATGAGGGATAAAATTCGTTGAAGAATTTAGCAGCGAGCTTCTTATCAAGAAAACTTTTTCTCCTTCTGATGGACATTTTCTAAATTACTTCAAGCTGTTTCGGTAATTAGGACAGAAATATCGTGCAGCTGTTCCTCCGTGGCTTATTTCACGCGACAAAGTTGCACGTTTCATAGGCCTAATTGCAATCGGCTCGGGTTTACTCGCGTCATATTCGCGTGTCCACGATATTTCAACGGTTATCCAGCCTCTAATTACCAGATTCTTAGTATTTCCTCTTCTGATTATGGTTCTTTTTTTGTTCTTCGGCGAATATCATTCTCTGAGAAACGAGAAAACATGTTCGAAAATAGCTAACAATTAAATAAATGTTTCTTCTATGTTATATCTACATTTATTAATAAGAGTATTCTTATTATTGCGATGATTTTATTTGCAAATATTGCAAATCGATTTTCTCTTCTCAAATTTTTTATATTTTTTGAAAATATTTTCAAAGTTCAAGTTTGTTTTTTATCATCAAAAATTGGTTAATAATTTACCAAATAGCGAATGGCAGTTTTAGGGTAAATTGTTGTCGATTTTCAAAATTTTTTCAAATCTAGTTTCTTTCTCGGTCAATAATTTCAACGAATGATCGAAATTTAAGTTGTACATTGTCTACTTTCTGCCTCAACATTCTACATTCTAATTAAAAATTTTTTTCTAAAAATTTTCCAAATCCATTTCCTCGTTTATCATTAATCAAAATCAGTATATGATATAATTTAAACAAGTGGCGATTTTAGAACGAACGATTCCATTTCTCAAATATTCGAATTTTTTTAAATAAATTTTCTCTTGTCAACGATGTGGCAACTTCTAGCGTAAATATTGTCGATTTTCTACCACGGATTAGAATTTCCGTTAATAATACCTCATCTTGACGTCACCGTCTAAGTCACTTTGTCAGTGATCCGATCAGTTGTTAGATAACGCTTTGGTTATTGCTTCGCCGATACGCTTCTTCCACGTTTGTTCCTCGAGCACACTCGATTTTTCTTTAGAACTTCCGTTCCTTTGTATTCGAAAGTTTAGACACGCTCTGTACGTTGCAAGTATAACGGAAAAATGGAATGGCGAATAAGGAGGAAAGTTGATTCGTCTCTCACAAAGGTTTAATAATTGATTGGAACCGTGAAAAGTATTTTAACGCGTGATACATATTGGTATTAGATTCTTGTCAATGTTGTAACATTGGGTTAAAAGTGGATTGGAAATTTATCTTGTTATACAACGTTTTCTGGATGATAGTATAAAGGATGTAATATAAAGGTATTTTTATCTGTTTTATCATTTATGCTTTTAAAGATCTGCTTCTTTTTAGTTTTAATTTTTTCTAACCAAGTATTGATTACCAAATTCATGGAACTATAGTTTTAGAGAATTTAGAAAATTTGAATCGAATTTAATTGAACTGTAACAACAATCCAAATGTTTTAATATTTCATGTTATTAGCTTTATAAGCGAGTTGATTATAAGTGGGATCGATTAAAAAGACGTTATTAACAAATTGGCTTAGTTAGGTAATAAAATGTAATCAACGTAAATTGGTTTAACAACGAATCAATGCGAAGAATCGAAGATCGAATTATTGAGATTGGAATGGAATTGCATTTAAATTAAAGTAAAATTCTCGCGAGAAATACTTTCGAGAGTTTTTTGTCAAATTTCTACCCTTGTACATTTGAGAACAACTCTCTTGAGTTCTTCTCTCAAATTTATATCTTTATACATTTGAGAGCAACTCTCGAGAATTCTTCTCGTGTCCTTGAAACGCGAATATATTTGAGAGCAATCCCTCTTGAGTCTTTCTTCTCTCTCGAACACCTGTCTTTAAAATAGTTTAAAATTGTTGCGTTTGCCGGTTGAGAAACAAAAACAAAAACAAAAACGTATCTTTCCGTCTCTTCTCCGTCTCTTCTCCGTTAAACTTTATTACGTCTAACCGCAATTTCGCGAGCGAAATCCGGTTAACTCAACTCCTTTCCCTCCTTTCTATATCGACAATACGCCCAAGTATATCAACCTCTCCTTTTCACCTGTAACCAACCATCGCTCGTTAAACTTTCGCGAGCGTACCTTCTCTCTCTACCCCCTCTCCCCACACGTATGTATCTCGCGATCAAAATTAGATCACCAACCGTTTTCCTCTCCTCCTTCTCCTCCTCCTCCTCTTCCTCCTTCTCTTCGCCATTATTTCGATTTATTGTTTCGTCGAAAATTCTTGTGTTCGACCACGATACAATTCTTACCACTTCTACGTGCGCTTCTTCGACCGATATTAAGTAGTTATAGTATTAAGGATTTATCAAGAGCTCTCCATTACGATTTTTGTGGAATCCAATGTTTTGATTCTTGACTTGCAATAGCATATCTTGAATCCTTTTTTTTTTTTTTGCTAAAATCGAATTCTTAGATTCGTAGAATTTTTATTTTAAATTTCTGCGATTTTTTTCCAGAAAATCAAGAATTTAATTTTGAGAATATAGTGAGAATATAGTGGAAATTATATAATAAATTAATAATAGTTTTAAATGAAAATTGGTATTTCGTTTCGAAGTTATTAGAATGATATTTACAAGTGAAAAATTTAAAATTTGAGTTGAATTCCTGTATTGGTTCCTGTAACAGGATTTCATTGCATATGTCTCTGTGCAATGTTTTTTTACTGTAAATAAAAAATGGCATTCGGATGGGCAGCATTTTTCAATACCGTTGGACATACGTAGATCGTGCAATATTTATAAAAATGCGCTTGGTATAACAAATATTTGGATGTATGGTTGTGTAAAACCAATTTTTTTTTCTCGTGTAATGCGAATGTGATTCCCTAAAAATATTGTCTGCTTTCTTCTTTTTTTTTCTTTTTTTTGAAAATCAAATTATACAATGGAATTGGAAATTTTTTCGATTAGTTCCATGATTAGTTATCCCTCTCTTTTTCACTCTTCTTCGTTCTATGAAAATATTCGTTCACCATTACAACTTAAGTTGCATTAATTATCATTCGCTTTTAAAAATATAAAATTATCGATCGTTTTTATTATATTATTCTCTTCGATCGTGTCATCTGGATCGATCTCTCGCATTACGATTTTACGTATCACGTTACATCATAGAAAACATTATATATATTATGCCACACATGTATACATTACAATCAACAATTGCCTTTACTATTTTTAAAATTAAATTCTTAAATTTTGTATAAAAGTTTATATTTACAAATACAAATGCATATTTTGGGCTTTATCTATTCACGATTCATTACGATCGACGGATGATCTGATATATAAATCTTTTTTTTTTTTTTATCTCAACAACATACAACATTTCTAATATTCTACTCATTTTTCACTTATCCACCATCTTGAAATTGTTTCCTCCTCTTGTTTCGAACAATTCTCCGTATTCCACGAGTACTTGCCGATGTTTCTGATTACTCACCCGTCGCGTCTCTTGATTCCAATTCCACGGACGCCCGTGGAATCCAGCGAGTTTCATCGCTTTCATGGCTTTAACACAGTTTTCGAAATCTTTCGAGGCGTGCTCCCCTTCCTCCCTACGTGGAAGAACTAGCTCTTCGTTTTATCTCGAGTTTTCTTCTTTGTTTTTCTTCTTTTCTTTTGCGACGATACGTGCAAAAAAAAATATATATATATAAAAAAAAGGCATTCTACATTATTGATTTTAATTCAATCTGAATTTCTTTCTTTTTCAAGTTTTTAATGTCATAAGTAAATGCCTTTGACTTGTGTGATAAATTGTATTCTCGAAAATAAATTGTATTCTCTAATGTCACTGATTTTTCATTTTTATCTTTGGAAAGATATTATAAGTCAACGCGATATCTTCGTTAGGAATAATCAGGGATCAAAAAGTTTATTCATGGAACGAAATCTTGCACCTTTTTGGAAAGCATATAAATTTATCTGGTTTAAATACGAACGTATATTTCATTTTTAATTTATCGATGTTTAAAAATCATTATTTTGTGCTATGTATAGTTAGTTCTAGCTTTCTCTACATTTAACTTATAAATTTAATAAATTACAAATTAACATTTTTACATGTTAATTTTTGTTTTATCCTTTATATAACATCAAAATAAATAACACCGTATGTATATAATAGAAAAAAAAAAAAAATGCAATAGAGCGAAAGATTAAAAAGAATGAATACGTGACCACGGCGAAATCGAAATAAATTTCAGAATGCGTGTCCAGAGAGCGTGAAAAATTCTCTCCGCGATAATTAATATCATCACACCGCAAAGATCCCTTCGTGATATCCTTCCGGCATCGTGACCGCCAACATTTTTTTTTTCCCCCTCCAATCATCGTAATTTTTTTTCTCTTTTTCTGTTGCAGACAAGATTCCCCTTCTCCAGTTGATCGTAAAAAAAATCGTGAAATCGTTTCCGCGAGTGTCGTGTCGCGTGTCGCGAGCGATCTCGTCACCGTATCCCCTTCAATTGTCTTATTCTCTTTTTACTCCTCCTCCTTCGTGTCGTTCGGATGCGTCGTAACGTTTACGATGGTACACGGAAATTAGATGAAGATTCGCGATTCCCGCCGGTTTTCACGGGAACATTAACCTTCGATTTCGTGTTTTTCCCGTCGTACCGTGTCTACGACGTTTGAAAATTCTTTTCGGTTGTGAATCTCGGGTTGAACGGGTAGAAAAATTACGCGTAACAATATTTTGGAAGATAGTATCTCGTCCGTTTGGAAGTCGACGAGATGATCGTTCAAGCGGATTCGTTGTGCGTGTTACTAGTGATGTTGATCGGTGCTCTGTTGGTAAAGTCGGAACCTGGGCCACGGCCGCGATCAACGCCGATCTTTACCAATCAGTTCGCAGTCCACGTGCCAGATGGACCGGACGCTGCCGCGGAGATCGCTGCCAAGTATGGATTCGACAATTATGGACAGGTGAGTTTTGATTATTTTCCTTTCATTTACTTATAGTTGATTGTACTTATAGTTCATCTTCTGTAACGTTATAGAATTTGAAAGTTAACGTTATTATTGCGGATAAACGTGGGATGATATAGAAATTGTTTGTATTTCGTACCGCATTACGGCTTCGGGTCGAGTCGGGAAAATTCGGTATTAAGCGGATCCGACTTTGGCCGAAGTTTTCCGATCTAATCCGAAATTCGAATTCTCGTGTCAAGGAGCAATGTATAAAACTAACCTTATCATTGTATATAGAAATTAGATTCTAGATATCAAAACGATGAAAAAAAGTGATATAAAAAAAAAATACCAATAGATAAATAAATATCAATAGAGGTTTATTTATCGAGTTAAGTAAACAATTTAATTTTATTTAGGCAAATAATAATCGATAATATATTTAGCCAAATGATTATAAGTAACGTATTTCAATTTTATTCGGTGCAATGCAAGTTGAGCTATCTTTCATTATTTTTTGAATTTTATTTTATTTAATTATCATATATTGTTATTCTATTTAAAGTACTGTTATATTGGAATTGAAAAAATGATTTTAGTAATCATTATTAGTTCGTTGATCTCAGATTATAAACATAATAAACGGCAATATAATTTTTATCTATCACGAGCAAATAAAATTTAAATTATATAGAGGAATGAAAGACATACGATTTATTCTCGATTTAATACTATATTTTTGTTAAATCGTTTTGTAAAATTCATTTACGAAAGTAATAATAAATATACCTTCGCATTTATTAAGTCGATTTATTATTCGATTACTCATATTTATCATAAATGATTAATTGAGTACTGTAAGAAGTTTTATCTTGATCATCGGCTTCCAGTCACTTTGGTTCAATAGTCCTTCATTAACAACATAATTCAAGCAAGAGATTGCTCGTGCGTGTCCAACCCGTTATACTTGTAATCGCTCGTAATTCGTTATACAAATTTATCGCTTTGGATTGACACAGTTTTGATAACAGGTTTTTCCCTGGTTTTTCGCGTGCTTAATTTTCATTTTATCAAGAATATCAAGGACATTTACGGGACACAATGATCATTTTATAGTTAAAAGTATTTTCGATACACCTGATGAGATAAAAAACAAGTTTTTTCACGGATACCGGTTTCGCATTTTTTTATCTCGATTTCTTTCACGTTTCGCATGAGGCAATGAAAAAATCAAGTTATATTATGATATATTAATTGTATTTCAACAACTTGTTAAAATTATTATTAAAATTATCTACATAATAGTTATTTAATTTTTTATTTTTTGCATTAAGTGGAATATAACGAACAATATAACGGAAATGTAAAAATAGAAGAAGAGAAAAAATAGAGAAGAGAAAAAATAGAGAAGAGAAAAAATAGAGAAGAGAAAAATTAAACGAGCACTAAAAAAGAAATGGCAATTTTTGGATAAATTAATTTCATCGATTAAAAATAAAATTGAGAAAGATTATTAAATCTAATTTCTTTTTGGGAAAACTTAATAAAATAATAAGATTACAAAAATTAGGAAACAAAATTATCTCTATTATAAATGCAATTTGATATTTGCAACTAAGGAATTAATATTATGCTTGATTATGAATTTTTACAATTGCTTATTATTTTATTTATACGATAAATTTGCTTTACCGATAGAGTCGCAGATAGTTATTCGCAAATATGGCGGAACACGTTGTATAAAGGCTTGCTCGATTTGAGTTATTCAGAATGTATTCTAGTTAGAAGCTATTATTCCAAAGTAGTTATTGTAATAGAGTTTAAATAGACTCAAGGGAGGAATTAATAAGGACGGTTTGCAAAGACTTGGCTCATCGGTATTCCAAGATATATTAACCTTGACCATCAAACTTACCATAATTACCGATTAATGACCGCCGATACGCGAGATATCAATGTTACGAATAAAAAATTTATACAAATCCAAAATATTTAAAACTTTTCAATATTGAAATAACTTAAGAGATTTATATAATATATAATATTAAAAAAAAAAAAAGGAAAAATTATTACGAAATATTCAATTTTGAGGATTACTCTGTTTGGCGGTTTATTACGATATCTTCCTTATCAACCGAGGCAACCAAATACAAATTTACGGAATGTTTGTTAAGAGAAATTCTCTTGAACCTTCGAAACAGGATGAAATAAAGTTGTCAATTAAGCTTCGCCTATAAAATTTCCACGAAACCAAAACTATCGCGAGTTCTGTAAGTTACATCGACCGACGGAACGCGAGCAGCAACTTCAAACTTTGAATTAGTTCGAGGCAGACATCAGTTTGCTAAATGGAGCGGATAGGGCGAGGACATAAAAACTTGTGACGATAATTATTCCAAGGGAAGGACACTAATTGGGTGCATTAACTAAATTAAGGTTTAAAATAGTACTATTTAAACGGAATTGTAGTAAACCCGAATCACTAAGTATAAGTTCCATTACCTGATTAATTGTCGTTACTATATAATTAAATTTGGCAAATGTATTCGGTTATAGAAGCAGTGTTTCATTTTAGCAGTATTTTTTTCTCGTTCGATGTGCGTTGACAAATATTTTTTTTATCGCGAAGTGGTGCACAGTTTTCAATTTTTCGATTAACGAAATCATCGAGTTTCTTCCAATTTTTGAATTCCAATCTATTTATCAAACGATATCGAATATCGTTTTGAATCTGATAATCGAATAAAATCAAATCGACGGAATAATTTCAAACAACAAACGATATTTTTCATCCTTCTTCTTTACGAATAATTTAAATATCGATTCGATAATTTATGAAATAGAAAAAAAAAATATATACTTAATAATATCTATCGTTCCATTCACCAAAAATAGAAGCATATTTGAAATTGAATGAACTTTTACATTAAATGTATAAGTAAATACCAATTTCAAAGCCAAAGGATTCTAGTGTTTAATACGAATAGGGGGCAGAGAGGAGGATCGCCAGTATCGATTGCAAAGGCGATTTCCATGAATTTTTCAAGAAAAAAAAAAAAACTCCACCACTGCCATTTCGCACCACGGTTCACGATCACGACGGCCGCCATCGAAAAATTTTTACAGCTCGCGCCCGAACTGCGGTCGCTCGCAACCAGAACGGTTATCGCCACCTCTAAAAAGTCCTCATGATCGTAAAACTATAAATCACGTTTTAGCTCGGCGTAGTACAAGTTTCACGATCCGCATTCCTGATCCCAGGCTTTTGTGAATTCGTGTGCCCGTTTCCATTCCGTCCGTTTCGCGGTGTTGTATTTTTATGTAACCGCGCGAAACATCCTCTCCCCTTCCCCCGCCCCTTCTTCCCTCCCTCCTAGTGTTCAACTGCCGCGCACAGGTGAAAATTTCATTGTGTCAACCGTCCAGGGAGATATTTCGTGCTTTCGTGCTAATTTTCGATCTTTGTTACCACTGATGGCAAAACGGAAAACAAAAAAAGGAGGGGGGAGCTACGAAATTGCGCCCGATATTTGCACCTCCCTTCTATCTTCGCCCTTTTTTACCCGTGTTTTTCGTCATCAATGTCAATTTTTCACACCTCGATAGTTCGATCAATTTTTCGAGTTGTACGTCAAATCTGTTTTAATATTTTTTTTTTAGTTTTAATCGAAACGAATTAAAGAGCAAAGAATGCTTTTGAGTAGGATTGAGTAGGAATATTTCAAAGAAATATTCGAACATAGCATTTTAGGTTATGTATTATTGAAGGTAAGATAAAATTGTGCCTGTGGAAATGAAAAGTTGTTTAAATTGGAAAGTTATTATATCGTGAATCAGGAAATGAGGATAGGATTATATATATATATATATTTGTTTTGAGGGATTAATATTCTGTAAAGTAAAAACGTACGTTCATTCGAGCGAACTTTCTAACCAGTCTGTAAATCCGTTTTTACGTTTCAAGATCGTGACCATGGTGAAAATCGCTGGAAGCGGGATGAACGAACGAACGAACGGTTTCAGCCTTTCTAAGAATCGAATTTTTAAAAAAAAAAATTGATATGACTTATTTCAATTCTATTGAAATATCAATTGATACACATTCACTTATACATATTTGAGACTAATTATTAACAAATCTCCATTCCAAACTTTCCAAAAACACATCTTAAAGTCTCTATCTCTTCTTTCTTTCTATTTTTCATCATCTAGTTCACATAGGGCATCATATATACCTTAGAGCAATCCTTCTTTCTCTCTGTTTCTTATCATCTTGTCCACTTATAAATTCACACATTTGAGATTAATTATTAACTGTACAAATAAACAAATAATTCTAAATTTTTCATCTCAGAAACATCAAAATATACTTTAAAGCATTCCTTCTTTCTCTTTGTCTCATTATCTTGTTCACTTATATATTTACACATTTGAAATTAATTATTAACTGTACAAATAAACAAATCATTCTAAATTTTTCATCTCAGAAACATCAAAATATACTTTAAAGCATTCCTTCTTTCTCTCTGTCTCTCATCATTTTGTTCACTTATAAACTCACACATTTGAGATTAATTATTAACAAATCTCCATTCGAAACATTCCAAAAACATATCTTAAAGTCTCTATTCTTCTTTTTTTCTATTTTTCATCATCTAATTCACATAAGGCATCATATATACCTTAGAATATTTCTTCTTTCTTTGTGTTTCTCATCTTGTTCACATAAATATATCTTCACACATTTGAGATTAATTATTAATTGTACAAATAATTCTAAACTTTTCATCTCAGAAACATCAAAATATATTTTAAAACATTCCTTCTTTCTCTCTGTCTCTCATCATTTTATTCACTTATAAATTCACACATTTGAGAATTATTAACAAATCTCCATTCCAAACTTTCCAAAAACATATCTTAAAGTCTCTATTTCTTCTTTCTTTTTATTTTTCATCATCTAGTTCACATAGGACATCGTATGTACCTTAGAGAATTTCTTCTTTCTTTGTGTTTCTCATCTTGTTCACATAAATATATCTTCACACATTTGAGATTAATTATTAACTGTACAAATAAACAAATAATTCTAAACTTTTCATCTCAGAAACATCAAAATATACTTTAAAGCATTCCTTCTTTCTCTTTGTCTCTCATCATTTTGTTCACTTATAAACTCACACATTTGAGACTAATAAATTAACAAATCTCCATTCGAAACTTTCCAAAACATATCTTAAAGTCTCTATCTCTTCTTTCTTTCTATTTTTCATCATTTAGTTCACATAGAATATTATATGTACCTTAGAGCATTCCTTCTTTCTTTCTGTTTCTCATCTTGTTCATATAAATACATCTTCACACATTTGCGATTAATTATTAACTGTACAAATAAACAAATAATTCTAAATATAAATAATTTTCATCTCAAAAATATCAAAATATAGTTTAAAGCATTCCTTCTTTTTCTCTGCCTCTCATCTTATTCACTTATATACTTACACATTTGAAATTAATTATTAACCAAACAACAAATCTCTCTTTCAAACTTTTTATCTTTATTAGAAACATACTTGGAGCATAACTGTATCACGTGTCTCAATTAACTTTATTTCATACATAACTTTTCAAAAAAGAAAGAAAAAGAAAAATACCAACAATCCATTTCCCTCCACCTTGCCACAAAAACTTACTTACAAATTCACAGTTCCCTATCCAACTATCAACTCCTTCGCCCAACGTGCGCGGATAAACGCCAAACTTTCCGTCTCAGAAAGGCGGACGCATCATCCCCCCCCTTCTCACCCATACACACTTCCTCCACACACATCTCGGACCAACTATTAACTCTTTCGCGCGACATGCGCGGATAAGCGAACTTTCCATCTTCGAAACACATATACTCCCTTAAAGTATCCCTTCTCTCTCTCTCTCCCTTCTATCGACGCCATTTTTTTTCGCGCAAAATTTAAATATGTAATATTTATTAATATGTGTAATAAATCAAAATCACGAGCAAAATTATATTATATTAATTAAGTTTTAAATTAGTTTTATATTATTTATATTATATTATTACTTAGGATAAGTTATTTCGATAATCTATTGTTCGAAATGTAATAATAATAATCATAAATAATTGTAGGTTACAAATAATTGTGAAAAACGGATCAATTATAATAACTATGATAATATATTTATATGACAAATGTTCATTTCGAAAATTCAATTTAATTAATTACTTTATTCGAAATTTTTAACCAGTATCTTTTCAAGATTAACCTTGAGTTATATATTATATGTTCTCGCGATAGGTTTGGATGATAAAGGGGGGCGGGAAAGGAAGAGGAAGGGCGGAATATCGAGGAGGGAAAAATGGCGGAGGGGAATGGCGTGTCGGTTGGGACGTAAACGCGTCATGAGACGGAAGTTTATTACCTGTTTCTGGCAAATGCATAGCGATCGTTGCCATGTTCCATGTCCCTTCCCCTCCTCCTTTTTCTCTCCGCATCCTTGGTTCTCCTCCTGAAAAGTTTTCTCTCCACCTCCTGCATGCGTTCACTTCAGGAATCCTGAAAAAAACCTCCTCGAAAATTCCTCTTCTCGTCTTCTGCGCGAATAATAATAATATAATGCATGGTGTATCCCATTTCGAAGCTTTAACTCGGATATTTTTGGAATTTCCTTTCGAGTTTTATTTTCCTCTTCGTCTTTTCATCGAATGTTTTCTAATTGCTATTTTGCAAATAAATTAGATTTTAATTTTTTTTTACAAAAATATTGCAAAAGAATATTATTTCTCTCGTAACGTGTGAATTTTTGGAAAATTTTAAGATATCCAAAGTGATATATGTATAAACGTGATATTTGAATGGCGGATCTCCATTCAAATTCTTTCTATGGTGCATAAATATGTGCAAGTCGAGTTAGTACAATGAACTCTCCACACTCGTCACGTTTTTTTTTTTCCGGTAAGAAAATGCTTCTCTAAGAAAAATTTCTTATTGCATGATTCATTTTTGATAAAAATTAAAATTCTGTTTAATTTATTTGAGCTCCTATTCGAGGCTGAAAAAAAATTTATTCGATATTCCGAATTAATCACGAATATTCATAGTTCTCTGTAAGTAAAAATAAGATAAATATTTTCTTTCACTCAAAAAAAAAATCTCGAAATATTCAAAACAATCGTCTTATATTGGGATAAAATTTGATTTTATATATAATATAATAAATATAATAAATAAAAATAATATAATAAAATAATATAATAAAATATAATAATATAATAAATTTAATCAAATGATCCATTTATAATCTATATATAATAATTCATTTAAGATAATTGTTTTGAATATTTCGAGATTAGGCTTTTTTTTAAAATTAATTCCAATTAAAGGATCCATTAATCCTTTTATATATACATAATTTTGAAACTTTTATATTCCATATCAAATCGAAAATATTAAACAAAGAAAAAAAAAAACAATTTTTTCAATATTTTTATCTCTTTACAATTTTTTTAATTTCCACAATTACATTTCTACAACGAGATTAAATACTCTCGTTTCGTTCCCTCCATCTCGCGATTTAATTTTCAAAATTAAAAATCACTATGTTAAAAATCACTTTAATCATTCGATGCTATTCTAATGGTCAGCTCGATAAAAGAAAAAAATGGCGAAAGCTATATAATCGAACATAGTAGGCTTCTTTGATCGCGTTTCGAACGTGGCTCTTCGCGCGTGAAATTTCGTCACATTTTATCGTCGATTCGACTCACTTTTTTCCTTCCTTTTCTCTCTCTCTCTCTCTCTCTCTCTCTCTCTCTCTCTCTCTCTCTCTCTCTATCCTCGCCACATATTTATTTCACGCAGTTTCGAGGTCAGTTCGAGTTTCGACGATTGACGACTCTTCTGGGACATGGACGATATCGGTTCCTGCTTTTTAACGTTTTTCGGATCGTTTGTCTTTGCCTCTGATACCGTTACGATTTCTGATACCGTCGTGATTCGTATCGTGTATGTTTGTTACGGATCGTGATAGATCGATTTATTAAAAAAAAATAATAATAATAAAATAATAAAAATAAAAAAATCAATTCGTCATCGAAACGATTGAAAAGAGAAATTTGTTTTTTTTTTTTTTACTTACGAACGATTTTTCCAATTTTTATTATTCGAGAGAAAGTGATTTTTGAATCATTGATATTAGATTTAAATATGGACGTGTGAAATCGAATTTTCTTAATGAAGAATACATACATTTCGGATATATCGTTTCGTCGTTTTTTACAAATTTTTTTAAAAAATTGTACAACGAATCGAGCGAATAATCAATTTGGAAATAAAACGTAAACTATTAGCAAGATATTTTTTCTTCATTTTTTAAACTTTACCTTATCGCCATTTATCATATAAGAGTATAACTTATAATTAGACCGGATGTTTGCCGCGTTTATGGAAAATTTAAATCTGTTACTAAATATATATATATAGAAAAAAAAAATGTACAAAATACAAACAAGTATTACAAATAGTCGAAACAGTGAAAACAGATTTCTATTCAAGTTTCACCTCTCCATTTTGTGCGTGTTAATAAAAATTTCAATTTGCACTGTTAGTCTTAATTCTTATTTAATCCACGTATTACCTATTGCTTTTACAATTGTATCAATAACGAGAAAAGGATGGAAATAAAATTCTTCTTTTCGTGTTCAAACTCTCTTTTCTTTTCTTTTTTTTTTTTTTTTCCTCTATGATTAAACAAACGGTTCAATTTACATCAAATTGTGAAAGACAGACTTGACTCCCTTTGACTCCCACTCGTTATCGAGGCAGTTCCTCGTCTCACACACGAATTACTTCCTTTCAATCTTGGAAGCATAAATTATCAGATTTCTATAAACAAGTAAGAAGAGAGTAGTATTTATGGGAGGGATGCATCGATACTTCATCCATGCAAATTTTCCTTTCTCCCTGCATCCAAGTTTCGTTTGACGCGAAGCACGTATGCATGGATATATTTCCTCCTCGATAGAATCTCGATCTCTCAATCGAATTAATAATACGAGAAATACAATCGAAATGCAACTGGATAAAAATGCAATGGATAAAAGATTTTTGTTGGTGGCTTTGATAAAATTGATATTTCATTTAATTTCACTTCTTTCCTTTGGAAAGAATCCTCGATATTTCGATGGATCGTCCACTCTTGAAATTTAACTTGAATGTTGGGCTACAATTTGTGAAACGACGATATGGAAGATATCGATGGGAAGGAAAAAATTTATTTTTTTGAAATGATTATTTTTGGTTTTTTGACATTGTTTCGTTAACTTTTTTAAAAAGATGGAGGTGAACTTGTCGAAGACGATCAAAGAACAAATTTACTCGACGGAACTGTCGTTGCACACGATAATGATAAGCAATTGTGAAACTTGGATTATTAATAGAAGACTGTTATCGATAAGAGAAATTATTCTATCAACTTTTCATCCGTAGTAATGTCACGTGACGAAATTAAAGATGGAGAGAAACAGAGAGATCAAAGGAACATTTTTAAATATTTCGTCAATTTTTTTTTTTTATCCAATACAATAGTGCAAATAGCGAAAGAAAATAAATACGTACAATTATATCAAATATAGAAAAAAAAAAAGAGAAAGATGAAATTTTTATAAAAATGAGAAACATTAAGATTTCGATAAAAAAATATGTGTGTTAAGGAAGACAAAAAATATTTAGCTAATTTTTTAATTCGCAATACTGTATCACGTGAAATCGTGCAATTGCCAAATATACAAAAAAAAAAAAGACAAAAAAAACGAAAGATTTTTATAATAACAGAGGCAACGAGAGACACGATTATCTGGTCAGACGGTGCCTTAACGTCTGATATGGAAAATATCTGGAATGTTATCAATATTGAAAAACAAAAAAAAAAAAGAAAAACATTCCATCAATTTTTTTGTAATATTTTACAACAAAAGTATTTCACGTAACAAAACCAAATAAATACGTGAAATCATCAATAAGTAAATATACAAGGAAGGAAGAAAGACAAAAGAATCATTATATAATAACTCGAAAGGCACGATTATTTACAATACCTCAATGTCTGATGTGAAAAATATCTGCAATGTTAATGCAAGGAAACAAAAAATATTTCGATTTTTCATCCGTAATGGTATATCACGAAATCAAATGAAATTGAAATTATCAAATATGTATAAAAAAAAAAAACAATTTTCGTGATAACGAAAGACACAGATTTTGATATAAAATAATACACAAAATATTTTACCAATTTTTCAATAATATATCATGTTACAAAAACAATAAATATATAAATAAATACGTTGTAATCGTACAAATATAAAAAAAAAAAAAAAAAAAAAAAGAACGAAGGATTTTTACAATAACAGAGAGACACGATTATCCACAGAAACCTCGCTTCTACGAGGAGGAAGTTCGCCTCTTACCGATTCTACTTCTTCTTCTTTGTCCCTCGGGCAAAAGCAGTTCCACGCGGTTCTTTCGAGGCTAGCGGATACAATCACTGGAATGGTGGGGAGATCGATTTAAACGTGTTTTGATCGGGTATATAGGGCGGCCGCGCGAGTTGTCTCGCTCCACAAAAGTTCACGGTGTGGACGCAATATTAAGGCGAGGCCTCGACGAGAGAAAGGATTTCGCGCAATGCTCTTTCTCACGTGTGGGTGCCGCCCAACTATCTTGCGCATATCTGTTTGTATTTCTACAGACTTGTACTGCACCGTTCGTGGTAAAGTCGAAAAGAAATCTTTTCGTCTATTCATTTTCGTATCTTCTTTGGGGAAGAAACATGTAGAATTTGTTCTTGTATGTCGAAGAAATTAATGATCATCTTTTACTTTCTTTCTTGGAGATGTAAAAAGTTTTCTAGAAAATTGCAGAGTTTAATAAAATACGTGAAAATAAGGTTACTTGATTGGTTAAATGTATAAATAGACGAAATTAAATGTATAAATAGACGAAATTAAAAAGTAAATTAAATTACCACGTTTAATCGTATACACGTAATCTATATGTTTGTAACTATTTCAATTTTTCAAGACAGGTTGAAAAATATGCTATGCATATAAAGGAAAGGCGAGACATTTTCTAACCTAATATATTCTAAAGGGTTAAGTCGTGATCGAAGTCGTGTAATGGAAATGGTGCTTGTAGAGGGCGTTGGAGAGGTTAGAAGTCAAAATAAATACGCAAAAGTGAATGTATAAAAATGTTGATAGAGATTTATTTATTAAGTCACGATCAATTTTTAATTGTACACCAAGTTTTCCTTTAAAGTCTCCAAAGATATCCTATATATTATTCTCTTCCATGTTACACTAATACGATATAACAAGAATGAGGTTAAAATTATGCTGAAAGAAAAAAAGATCTTAACTAATTTTTACAATATTTTACCGATATTTTCAGTCTGAAATAGACGCTGGAATCATATTGCTCTCCTTGTCTCCTCCTTCGTTTTCTTTTCCTTTAAAACTCGACTCGAAGAAACTGTTTCGCAATGGTTGTGCACTTCGCGTCTACTTCTCGACGCGAAACAGCCCCGCACTTCGACTTATTGGGTTATCCCGTGAGTAATGCTATTCCCAACTATTGAATTTCGCTCGAAAAGAGGTGATGTTTAAGTTTATATCCACCGCCGTTTAACAACGTTCGTCATTGTTGTTCGAACAAATATTCGACTTTTGTATTTAGAAGGAAAAAAGAGAAACGATACGAGGAAATTTAATTACAGATGTATAAAATTTCTTTCTTCTCTTTTTCGACGAGTTTATTGTAGATGGCGCGAAAAGCACTGCATTGACGGTTCTGGTATTTTGGAACACGATAGGCGCGACCTCTCAAGCCCCATAAGATCTAACAATGATGACCCTCGACGGGTCAGAGAATGCGACTTGATAATTGATAACATCGGTATTGATATTTACAAGTTTTACGGTTACGCAACCGTCTACGAAGAAAGAAAATATACGATACGTACAACTTTGTTAAGAAATCGTGGAATTAAGCGTTACAAAAATACTTACCACGTTTGTCGTTGATATGAAATCTGAAATTATAATTACAAGGAATTATAACCATATACACAAATATTATAAAATTCGATAAGAAATTGGTGGAAAAATGTGATTCTAGAAATTATACGATGAATCAATTTGTGTCAATCTTGTTTTATATGCAAAATTAAATTGCTCGTAAACTTCATTACCAAGATTAGCTTAATTTATTCGAATCATAAATCCTTATTTTATTCGATATATTATATTTCAAGCTAAAAGAAGTTATTAAGCCACCTTATCCGTTTTCCAACAACAATTACGATTACGAGAATCTCAGAGATTCTTCATCTTTCCACTCACATCAGTCATAACCTCAAAATCACAATTATGCTTTCAAACTTACACGATTGTCACACGACGACTTCCTTTCTATAATCGCCGTCGAATTCTCAAATTTCCAAAGATTCGCCCGATTTTCTGTAGAATCTTTTTTAAAACCCTTCTTTACGCATTGTCGAAAGAAAGCACGAGAGGCGAAGCGAGACATGGATTATCTCGTTGATCGAATAATTCGTATTCCCCCCCCTCCATACATTGTACATTCCTGTCTCGCGCGATCCTCTGTTCTGGGAATGAAAATTTTCGACAAGAAGAAGAAAAGGGGATCGGGAAGTGGTGATTTATATTTTCCAGTCGACTGGTCTGGGCCCGGTGTCGATGCTCGTAGAAAGTCGAGTTGAAAAATGTTTTTATTTCATCGCGTTGGAAGGAGGGAAGGAAGAAGGTGTTCCACCTTCCTTGACGCTCGTGGATGTGGGATTTATGCCTCCTCGACAATTTCCGCGAATCGTTTCACCCCGACAGACCGAGGAAAATCAGTTTCCCTCCACTGTCTGTGTATCTTCTCGCGTGGAAATATTCCCCGCTTCCATTTGAATCTCCCGCCGACTTTCAATCCTCTTTACCTCTCTCTCTCTCCTTTTGTCTCTCTGTCTGTTTCGATGAATCTCATTTACGTTCCTCGCGAATTAATGGAGGTAGGTTAAGCTTGGATAATAAAACGTGTATATTCTATCGTGATTTTCTATCAAAAATGAATTTTTAATCTCAGTCAGCGATTTCGATTATCTTTGATTGAAAAGGATTGTTATTAATTTTACAATTTTTATATATATATTTAGTAGTGAATATTTTTTTTCCTATGCGAGACAATTTATAATGTTTGGTTGTTATTGGTTTAATTATGTTAATTATAATTTTCATTCAGGAAAGTGTGGTAAGGATAAAACAATTTTCTAAAAATTTCAGATGTTTTAATGTGGATAGAAACTTTTGGGATTCTTCATATTCAATATAAAAATTATATAAATATTTAATTAATTCATGTTTTCGATAAATGCACGTTTTTTTACCTTGTTCTTCTCACTTTTATAAGAAATAAAATCTAGCGAGATACAAGTTTATTAAGTTCTTTTTCAGAATATTAAATTTCATTTACACTAATTACGTAGTCATTAATTCAGTAATTATCAATGATCGTTGCTACGCGTATATTAATTTAACAGAATATTCGAATATTTGCAATATCTTTCACCAAAGAATTTCATTCAACTTATTAAATGCGATATAATTAGAAAATTCCAAAGAATTTAGAAATTCTATTAGATATATATATATGTACATTAAAGTACAATATTGCAATTTAAATATATAACACGTACATTCCTTCAACTGTAATATCGTGAAATTGCGTGATGCACTTAAAAATAATGTCGTTACGCTTTCCACTGTAAAATCGAGGAATCATGTTATACCACGATTTTATCGAGGGAAAATTCTCGAACAGCTTGTGGACTGCGTCGATATCAATATTACCCAGTATTTGCTACAGTTTGCGGAAACGAAATATTGGAAACGAAAGTTTTGCAATATTTTTTAAACCAATAGTAGAATAAAACTATTCTGAATGTTTCGATATTTTTATTCTCCTTTTTTCTTTCTTTTTATTTTTGAAATTGTAAAAGTGTTATGCTTCAGATATATTCTTCGAAAAAAAACTTCCATTTTACGATGTTTGTAATTTATTTTTTCACTTTCTTCACGCTATTGAAGTTATATTCTTTCAAGGATATAAATTTACTTATTGCTATTATTTTATTCAAAGTTCAAATATTTTATAAGTAAAATCTTCGGTTAAACGGAAATCTTTGGTTCTGTTCATGAAAATATGACTTTACATGAATTATGGAATACCGTGTCAACAATTAAAGGTGCCATCTACATTTTTCTCATTATACATGCACATATATACAATGTATTCTTGTTTTAATATTTGATTATAAAATATAAACTATTTCTATTATCATTTTTCTTTATCAGGAGATTCAAAAAATAATAGTGATTATTTCAGAGAATAAAAATTGCATAATCTTCAAATAAACTTTTTAATATTCCAAAGAAATTGAAATAATTTCTATACCTAATGTATTTTCAATTATTTTACGTTAACAAAATCAAAGATTCCAAAAGATATCATATTGCATATCGTTAATAAATTTCACAAAAGAATTTTCACATTCATATTTATACATAACTACGTACGAAACAACATAACCTCTAAACTAATCGTCTAACAGCGAATCCTGTTTATTACGAATATCATCGATTCTTCGACATACATAACAAAATTAAGAATTCGAAAAAGCTATATTGTTATTAATTTCACATAGAATCTATCCTACACACGTTCACACATAAATATTTACGAATTAATTTCACATAGAATCTATTCTATACACGTTTACACGTAAATACTTACGAACATAACGTCTAAACATCAAGATATTCATTGAGATTAACGAAATCAATGATTCCAAAAGGCATCATATTTCGTATCGTTATTAATTTCACAAAAAAGATCTTTTACGTACTTTCATGATTGCATACAAACATAACCTCTAAACTTCATCTAAACAACGAATACCGTTACAAATGTCATCGATCCATCGAGGAAAAATTTACCATGGATCCAAGATTCCGTGCAGAAACGCAGTCATATCACGTGGTTACCTATCGGACCTCGTTCACGCAACAGGGCCCCGTATACGTTCTCCGTGGAAACCGGTAACTTCACAACTCACGGAACCCGTTTACCGTCGATATACCGTTGCACAGATGCGGCTCTGCTCACCGGTTCGAGACTGAGTTCGTGTTGTATACCCATATTGGAGCAAGGAAGATAGAAAGAAAAAAAAGAAGGATTTAACCGCAACTCTCCGTTCCTTCTTCGTTCTGACTTTCTCCTCGTTCTTTCATCCTTCAGCTATGCTACTCTCGATTTCTGCCTCTGTCTTTTATCCTTGTTTCACATTCCTCCACCATCGAGGCTCCACTTCCCCTTGTTCATCTCGTTATTGGCATCTCCCGTTTTCTTTCTTCACTGGATCTCTTCTCTTGCTTGTCTCGTTCTTCATTTTTTTGCGCCTTTTTTCATACCTGGCTTGTTGCGTTATCTTTTTTCTTTGCTCGTTCCTTTTCCGAGTTCGTTCTTCCTGGTTTGTGTTTCAGAATTATTCTTTTTTTCTCTCTCTCTCTCTCTCTCTCTGCGGTATGGAAGATGGGCAACTTCTCTGTATATCTTTTTTGATGGTTTCGATCCTTTGTTTCTTTTCTTTCTTGTTGGATGTATATTCTTTTCTTGAACTTTTTCGGTAATTATTTTTTATCTTTGTTTAACACGTTGTCCTAAAGTTTTTTTAATGAATAATGATAAGTTTCAGAGAATTTTAAGAAAGCCAAATTTTTATTTTTATTATATTTTTTTCTTGTTCAAATTTGAAATTATTAATAATTATTAGTAACTCACATCGCATATCTTTCATTTCTTTGTTTGGCAGTTAATTTTAATACTAAAATTATTTTACGTAAAGTATTACGTACTTGTATTTCTTTGTCTCTCACAGGTGATTTTTTCCTTTTCTATTTCTCTCTCTCGTTGATAGGTTTCCATGAGCAGCAGTATCGTAATGAGACGTTTTGTCCCACCGGGAACAAAATCGTGTATAGTCTGCGAAAGAAGTTCACGTGTCGCGAAATCCAGATTAACCATAGTAATTTCAAGAAGTGTTACGTTGATTGTATTCAAGGGAATCACCGCTTTCCAGAAGAATTATGATTCCAAACGAGTTTCACGATCGACGAAATTTGTTGAAATGTTCTAGGTTTTCCTTTCTTTATTGTCGAATCATCTGAAATTCATCTTTGCATATATTACGTTTTGATATCGTCATATACTAAAATAACATTTGATTTAGAAACTTTTTTTTTTTCAATGTATAAGCATTTAAATTTATGTTGACATTTAAATAAATTGTCGTCCAAGCATTACTTGCCATTATTTGTATACATACAATAGTAAAATAACAATGGTTAAATTAAAATCAAGTGTCAAATGACCATCGAAAAAGCGATATTGTTAAATGGTTTGTTTGAGAAATATATATAAAATGTCACACATCGAATTCTTCGAAATTTCATACTTTCGTGAAGAAATAAAACATTTAAATATATCTTTTACACACATGTATGTACAGTGTGTAAACTAATAAATTTAATATAAAATGTTACATCCATAAATTTTTACAATTGCCGTAAAAAAAAAAACTAAAATTATTACACGTTTAATAACACGTTGCCCGCAACGTATTAATAAACGAGACATGAATACGCGACATCAGAGATTTCTATTTTCATTCAGGATGTCGAATCGTTGTAAATAGAATGTTTCGAGGGATCGTCGAATTACATCTACGAGGTTCCATGTCGCAATTGTGCCATTCGATGGCAAATTTCACAATCGTAACATTCATTTTAATACTGTTCCCTGCTTGGATTTTGCAGGCAAGAAGGTTTTATTGACCATCGAAATACACGGCCGTATGGGCAGTCTCGAATCGTCGATGGTGTGCAGGCTTGACGATCTCGTCCTTGAATTTACGTTTACGGTAGTAATCGGAAAGTATGTAGTATCATAAAAGCGAGCGGCATGCGAATGTACAGATAAAGAACAATTTGTACGGAGGAAAGAGTAAGAAATCCCATCATTAACTTTATAGACGATTCGTGTTCGTAATAGTATTGAGATCTTTTTCACGTTTCAAGGATAATTAATGAATAGATAGGATAGAAACTGGATCGATTAAAGTAGAAATCTTATTTTTCAAATACTTATTGAGAAGAATACTACTTTACCGGCAGAGATCGTGCGCTGATCGTATGAAACCTATTGTGTGTTTCGTTCATTTTTTTAATAAGTTTCGTTCATTTTAGCTAATAAGGCTGAGAATATATGATTATTTAAAACAATGATTAATTTATTACAATTATTGGATACAATTAACTCGAAAGATATGATTGAAATCAGATAATCTGTACTAGTTTACACGACCTTCTTGATGCCAAGTATATACGTTATTATTAAAAGCATTTATTAAATTTATAATAAGCATTATATGTATATCGCATATCGAGTGTTATATGCATTTATATTTTTTTAAACATCTTTTTACCTAGATTCCGTATTGTTGTGAATCATTCATCTTCTGAAATAGAAACATTCTGCTGAGCTGGTTTAATTATAGTGCGCGTGATAGTGTAATAGTTCACACGTGTATAATTCAGTATGAATGTAACGGTGTAATCTCGTCAGAGCATTGTAATCTCGTCTACATATATGGAAACGCGTACTGCTAATTATAGCATCCAATGTGAGATAATTAAGGAACTTAACAATTCTAAAAGTGTAATATTCTAATATCAGTAAATCAACAATTATAACGAAAGAGTGCAGTACGTACTTACATACGATGTGTATATATTTAATGAAGTTGAAAAACAAATTATTTTTAAATTGGTGGATTCGTATTGCGATTTTTTTTGTTTTTATGAATGAACAAAAATAATTTAATTTCTCTTGCACGTATTAGATATTATACAAAATTTTATTTCTACAGCAAAAAAAGAAAAATATTCAAACGCTTTTATATTTTCTATTTCACAGCGGTTCAATTTTACTTTATTGCACTTTTACGCGTGCCCGTAATCGGCACTCGTATCGAAAATTATTTTTCCTCCGTATTGTTCGAATATTTTCGATAGAAATCAATTTCTCTGATTCTTTGCGTTATTACGCTAGCCTATGCCACGATATCGTAATCGATATTGAGGATTAAGATTGCCATTGGACTTAGTCGCATTATCGATAAAGTGGCAATATCCCTTACAACCAATATCCTTAGGTGCCGTTCCGATTTACCAATGGATGGCCGCTCTGATTTTTCTTTTATATTGTTCCCCTGTATGTCTCCGTGTTATTTGCGCTGCGCACAGCAAAATATTTGACAAGCAAACTTTTCACTCACAATTATATTAATGGAAATATAAATAATGAAAACGCCAGGAAAAAAAAATTTTTTTATAATATCATCGTATATTACAGTTACAAACACATTTTATTATTATTTTTTTTTAATAAGACGTAATAAAATATATACAAAAATAATAAAAACTCTTCGATCGATATCAATTTTTAAACATTTCCTTCTTAAACGATCTTCTTAGATAGAACAGAAAGTAAGAAATTCTAAAAAAAAACTTTCAAACTTGCTCGATGAATAATCAATCAATCCATCTTCTAACTTTGAACTAATCTTTTAATACCTTTCAACAACTTCCCGACAGATTAATATTTGCCCCTAATTTCTTTTACCTTAACCGTTGTTAAAGTTACACGATCAATATATACATATATATGGAAATATTTTAGCAACATTCTGCAAACTGTAATTATTTCGCGTAATTTCACCAAATGTTGTTTATAGTTACCGTTTTCATGGTTCAAAAGCGATGTTTAAATTCATTTTGCGAGGGAGGGGAGAGAGGAAGGAGGGGGGAGGACTTACTTCCATTAATAATTCACTCGTTTCTCGAACTATATAGCTCGGTCAGCGACTTTGCAATTATCGACTTTGCAACGCTTGTACAGTCGAATAATTGTTGAACACGGTTCTTGCATTTTCCCCCTATGCAGTTTCAGCTATCGCGTGCATCCGCGGTTCGACTGCTCTGCGAGCAGAACTGGAATACATACGTGTGTGTGTGTGTGTGTGTGTGTGTGTGTGTGTGTGTGTGTGTGTGTGTGTGTGTGTGTGTGTGTGTGTGTGTACGTAAGTCACGAGTTTCTGAAAATTACTTTCACTTCCTTCATCCGGATCCGTGGCATCTTGCCCCTCAGCTGTTACCGATCCAATAGAGCAGCGTTTCTCAAACTGTCTAGGGTTCCCTAGGACCTCTGATATCCGATATTCGATATCCGTGTTACATTCAAACAAAGGAAAGAGTCGAATTAATAAAATTACAGTGAAAATAAGTGGTATAGTGGAAATAAAACTTTTTATATTGATTAATAATTCGTTATTAAAATGTGTTAAGTATGATCAATAGTGATTCAAGAGTGAAATAAAATGTTATTTTTCACATAGTGGGGCCACGTGAAATTCATTCTACGTTTACGAGAAATTCTAATCTTCCCTGGTTTGAAAAAGTTTGATAACCACTGGAATAGACCGAGATGTTTCGTTCCCTTTCTTGCATCCTTTTATTCCTGCCAACGAAGGAAATTGCACTTCTTCTGATATCCAGGAAACTTTTGTTATATTCCGAAGATATTGGCATGAGCGTCACTGCTCTCTTTTCGAATTCAGTTGTTTCAGAATTCGAGTTAATATTTTTGTTGCATCACCAGAGACAATAATAATCCCTCGCAAAACTGGATTACGTGGTTCAAGGCTACTTCGTTGCCAGCCTATTTTATGAAGTGAAAGTGATCTCGTTACAACATAAAATCGATTATACCTCGGTTCGTTTTGATTTTCAATTCAGAATCCCCTGTTCAAGAACTTGTTAATTAAATGATTTATTAATATAAAATCTCACTTCTTTTTTTTTTTTCTTAAAATCGTAAAAATTGATCAAACTATTCGAGCGTTTATTATTATTATTATTATTATTATTATTTTTGGATAATTAAATAAATTATATATGACAATAATTCCATAACAAACTTAAGATAAACTTACGACGTAATATTATTATCTGGTTTCTTAGTAGCAAATTGGTAGCTATTGATGGCTAAGACCTAGATATTTAATCTAAGGTCATTTTAAGTATATTAAGTCGTTGAACTCGTCGTAGTTTCAACATCGTCTATCGACTAGCGGCTATACAACTCAATATAGTACAATATCATACCTCATACGTGTATGTAGAATCATATTTTATTGCATTTGTTAAAGGAATACCATCCTTCTCTTCTCCCCCCCTTCCCCCTCCCTCCGCCACTACTTCCTGTTACTCGATATTACTTTCCATCGTATCCCATCGCATCCGCTCCGTGCAACATAGCTATTTCAGTGGCAGAGATAAAAACACGCAAGACACTCTTGCATATAATCTTCGTACAATTTTTCCCCCCGCTTGACGTTTTATCAAATAGAACGATTCGATAAAATTTGTTCTACTTATTTCGAGTCATATAATTATAATAGAAGCTCGTATCTAGAAAAGTAGAACATCTCTAAAAATATATATATATATATATATGTATATATTGTTATGCTATATTATATAAAAATGAAGATGGATCAACGCGTGAGTTATTTGCCTTAAAAAAAATAATCGTTCGAAAGAAAAGGAATATTTGAAAAACACCAGAGAATTAAAAATATACGATAGAATTCGTTATATATGCAATGCATTTATTTTACTCCATGTGAAATGGAAAGAATGGAATCGAAATTTCAATGAAAATTGTTCAAAACGAGTATTTTTAGAAATTTGAAAAAAAGAAAAAAGAAAGAAAGCGAAATCGAAGAGAAATAATGAAGAATAGGAGGGATTTTTCACGTAGGAAAAGGAATATTTCGTTCGATGTTGCTGCGTGTAAAGGAAAGGGAAATCCCATGCATCCGTAAACGTGGCCGTTTCTCACGGACATCCTATTTTCTTTCTACCAAAACGTCGGATCGTGAGTCGATCGTGGAAACACGTCTTCCCGTTGTTTGCACGTACTCCAGTGGAGCCTTCTTGGGTAAATAATTCAAGTTGCGAATACTCGCGAATAAAGGAGCCCCCCGGTATATATATATCCACCCGATGTGGAAACGTTTCGAAAGCTCCGAGTGCCTTTTCTTATAGTTCGCCAACCCCGACTTCCGTCACGTACTCATTGTTTTTATTCCTCGCCGTGGTAACCAGAATTGTTTCCTCGACGCGTGGCTAATCGCGAATTCTTCGTTAATACGTTCGAGTTATGGTATCTGACACGTTCCATTCTCTCCTATTTTCGATACGCGAACCGTTCATGCTCATTTTTCTTTTTTAAATCGAATCGCGAGTGCGCTTAAAAAAAAAAAAAATAGATCGAATGGATCGATTCCTTTCCTTTTTATATTCACAGAATCTAAATTCGAAGTGATCTTATTTTTAAATAATATTTTTTGGTTATGGTCGATAGATTTTTGATTATGGTTTAACCTCTCATTTTATTCAAAAAAATGTTTCGCTGTTTGATATCGAGCGTCAAGTGTCAAAATTATTTCATATAGGAATAGGAAGGATGATCAAAAATTTTAGATATCATATATTACCGATTGAGAACCGCTGATACAAAGCGTACGTACCTCACGCGCGATTGCACAATATTATATCGATGCACGTTAAAAGCAAGGGAAAGGATTTTCACCACGAATAGATCGTACAATTATTAAATCCATTATTCAAAAGTGATCTTTCGCCGATATATATTTTCTATCTCGATTCCGTTAGTAGATTAATTTTTCACTTAATTTTTTAATTATTCACTTTTCTATGAATAATCGCCGGAAGAAACGGAAGTAATCTAATAACTTTAATGAAAGTAACTTTGATACGAATTAATCGTTTCCAGCATGGCATGTTTTATTATACGTTATTCATGTTCGTGAAATTACTTTTATTGAAATTAGAATAATCTGTGTGATGTTTTACTGTTGCATAGTTCGATATAAACTTTACACATAACCTAACTTTTGTGTTGCGAACGTTCTTTAGAGTGCAAAATGAAATACGTACGATGCGAGATTAATGAGACTGAGTTCGTGATATTGTTATGATTTCTGTGAAGATAATTGATTATTAAATTTGTAAAGATTCAGAAAATAAATTCTTCCATTTATTTTCAAATAATTAGAAATAAATTTGAATGAGAATTTATTTATAATAATTTATTCTAATTTTATTTATTAGTTTGCTAGTTATTTTTCTAGTTATTTTAGTTACATATGATTATACATGAATTATCTTCAATCGACAAAGAATTTGTTCTTTTTTTCTTTTTCTATATTTCTTGAAACAAAGATAATTTTACAAATTTACTTGTCAAATTGAATGATCACATAATTGAAACTTTTCGTAATTTTGCCAATAGTTGGCTGTAATTTTGCACATTTTACATTAATCGCCTGATCTCCGAGCCGCAAAGAAAATTAAAATTGATAATTAAATCGGATGCCTGCCAGTTCATATTCTTGTCATTTCTTATTCATCCTTAATCATTCAGTGATCTTTCTTATTAGTTTCATGATTAATTATTTTTCAAACTATTTAAAAATTTAATCTGAAAAAGATCTAATCTAAATGTAATGGATTATACATAAAGCAACTTTTTCTTAAAGAAAAATTTCTTTGATAGAAATCCTCAAGCCTCAAAGATTTCAAAAGTTGATGTTATTGAAATAACGATGGAAAAAAGGAAGAAGAAAATTATCCATGTTTTAATACCAATTAGTGACTCTCGAACTTTTCCTTTTTTTTTTTTTTATCACAAATGAATGATTAATAATTTGTTTTAGAATTTAAAAGATCATCATAAATGAACGTTGTCCTATATCGAATTTTTTAATCGTACTTCAAAATTAATTCAAAATTAAATTTATAAATATATTTCTAAATTTATTTGCTTTAATAGATTCGTTAAGATTTTCATCGAGATTATTTTTTTTTAAATTTTACAAACATTTTAATTTTCTACAAATTTGTTCAATTCTACAACGATAATTCGTCAAATCATTAATATTATTCTATTTTAATTTTTGTTGATCGATTTAATCCATTGTTCATGCAAATGCAAGTGGCGTCTTGGTCTCTTTCTAAATGAACAAGAACGAGTGTTTTCTCGCCGGTGTTTGTAATATAACGGTGAAGAAGCAGAGATGCATATTCATGATTGGTATGCACGATGAATTTCAAGCGGAGAATAATGCAAGCGTTGATGCGAAAAAAATGAGATGTTTACGAATTTCACGATATAGTATGTCATCGTTAAATATATATATATAATTTTCTATTCAAAGATTGTGGATAAATTTGAGAGTAAAAAAAAATAAATTTGAGAATTGCTTGCTAATCGACATTATGTTAAGAGTGAAAGTTAAGATGGAAATTCATTTGAAAGTGAAGTAAAGTTTGGACACTACTTGAGAGTGAAAGTCATTGTCTGATAATCACTAGACAAGTGTCCAAGTTTGCGAAAAATACTCTTGAGAGATCATTTTTAAAGAAAAATACTGGCGAGAGCAATTTCTGAAAAAAATTCTGAAAATTTTATGATCAAATGAGAATTCACATGCGAAATTGTGAATATTTCTTATATTACACTGTATGTGTTTATTATTTTCGAATATTTACTTAAGAATCGTTTAATTAATTCTGTTTGTACAACTTTTTTTTTTTTCGAAACGATTCTATTAGAAGCATCAACCAAGTGTTAAACAAGCAAACAGGCCTTTACCTCATTGCATACATAAAGTATAAAAATTACAATTTTAAATGAAATATTTGTAACTAAAAAAAAAATGGAAATGATATTTTCTTGAGAAAGTTGAGTAAAGTTGCATTTAAAATTCACAAGTATTGAAAAAATTGTAAATAAAATTTACCTGATATTATCATTTGAATTTATGTCATTGTTATTATTCGTAACAAGAAATTTCAAATAAAAGTTGAATGGTTTTGAGGAGTTAGTAAACTTATTAAAAAGTTAATCAAACTTTTACAAGTTGATTAACAAATAAAATATTGAAACTCAATATTCCAATATTATGATATTTATTGTCAAAATTTTACCAAAGTCAAAGATTTAAAATATATTTAAAATGTAAGAAAAATATTATCATGTGATTTTGTCTTTATAATGAATATAATTTATAATGGAATTTAAAATAAAAATTTCATAAAGACAGACATTCATAGAATGAAAATTCATAAAGTGAAAATTACTATTATATTTCCAGAAAATAAAATAACTTGTCATTTAGTTAATAACTAGTGCTTTTCTATAATAGAATGGAATGTGATGTAGCTTAATCTGCTTAAACATTTCAAGCATCTTATTTCTTGTTATTGCTAGTGATTTTGAAATAAACCTCCCTTGGGAAAGTCAACATCCAACAAAATCGTACTTTACCATAGAAAAGTCAACATTTCATTATTATACATATAGATTCTAAAACATAAGCATCCATGAATAATTCAAATGTAATGGAATATTCATAATTTATTAAATTGTGAACTTTATACACACTAGAAATTGTTTATATCATGCATAAACTGTATACATGTATAATATAAAATGTATTATATGGACAATAGAACATTTTAATAATAGAAAAATCGAATAATAGAGAAATTGGTCAATAATGAATGTTTTTATAATGGAATGTTTCAAAATTCAAACATTATAATATGATTATAATACATTATTGATTATAATGCAATATTGATACTAATTAATCATTTCTATTCTAAGAAAATATCATTATTGTTTTAATAATCTCAATATAAATTTATTTGAATTCAAGAAAACCAAAATTATTAAACAATAATATTATTGATAAATATATTATTGAAAAATATAAATAAAATAATGATAGAAAAGAACATACTTCATCGATTTCGATAATTTTTAAATAATAATTTAAAATCATGTATATTCTTTTCTATAATTATCAAAATAATTTATATCATAAACATCAAAATTTAAAAAATATATTTAATTTATAAAATAGTCCGCTACATATAAATAACAAAAATATAATATCATATTTAATTGCATAAATACTTTCTTTTATTTTATAAAATTGAATTATTTTATTTAGTTAGTTTTTTTACCTTTATTTGTCTAAAGTATGAATGACGTCACTAGTTCGCTAACTATATATGATGCATGCTACTTTCTCCCATTCTCTCCATAGAGAATATTTTTCTGGCAACCATATCGCGGAAATACATAGATTTCGTATATAAATTATTTTAACGCGTTGCACGTTCGAAATTTCGTTTAAATTTTCTCACGAAACACCGCATTGCGTTATTTTGAAATATTATCACCAGTTGAAACTTCCGTGTCGTTTAAATCTTTCAAAAACCGATAAGTTCGAATATCACGAATTATCGTTATCCAGTTGCATTCGTCTGCTTCGTTTATCAGTGAAAGTTCAAGAGAACATGATTAAAAGTAGCAATATGCAAACTGCATATAATATACACATTTTAAACTTTGCATAACTGTTTAACCTATAACATTAAAAATTTATTATGATTTGTTCCATTTAAATTGATCGTTTTTGATATTTTCAGAATTATTTATTATATAATTTTTCCAACGAAAATTTTGAGAAAAAATTAATATTTTTAAAATTATATATATTTTTTAAATATATCGGTTGATTTAGTTTCTCGTTCTTTATAGAAAAATATTAAAATAAATTATTAGAATCTTACAATTTGATAATAGTAATAGATAATTCTTGTCTTCTCAAATATTCAAAGATATTTGTCTTTCATTTGAATAGGATTCTATCAATTCGTTTTATTATATTTTCTACAGACATATTGGATTGGATGAAGTCTTTGACATGTATTATTCATGGTTGAAAAAGTCACTAGGGAATACATATTGAGTTTACTAAAAAATTAACCTATCAGACCAAGTGACTTATTTCTAACTATTAACAAAAGATGTCACCACTGTTTTCTTCCATTCCGTAGAAATTTGATTACTTTTGAAACACATCAAATTCGTTTAACAAATAACCTAGCACAAACGTTGAAATTGCTTCTAAGCGTAATTCTCAGTTTCGTGTCACTAACAACACCGGTTCATTCGTTTGCTCAACCAGATTCATTAACGTTTAAACGATCGTCAATTTTATCTCTGGTTATATATATACATAACGCAGTAACAGAGACTCGACTTCACGGTTTCTCTTTGACGCGATCGTAAATCTTGGCGATCGTGGAGGCAAGTATCGTTATTACGACAGGTGCGTCAAATTTACTCGGTGCTTAAAATCTGGCTGTTAAATCAACGGTATGTACATACCTGACACGCGAAGCATTACAATTTGTAAACGAGTTTAGCGCCGACTGATCTTCTGACGGTGGATAAATGCGCGTATATGGAATTTACTAAATCGTTCTCTCGACCGTGGTTATAAACTTGCCATGTGTTGTTTAGCTGGTTGGTTTTGTCGGTTTTACATGGTACTTGAACATAGAATTATCGAAATGAATTATTATTCAAATTATTTGAATAAAATTTTTATTTCACTTTTTATTTGTTGTATTTTAATTTTGAAAGAATTAAATTATTTTAATATTCGTTATTTTATTTGATTTTGCTACTTGTTACTATCAAATAAATTTTTGTTGTTCAAATAGTTATATTTTTAGGTATCAATATATTCCTTTTTATGTAGTTTCTGACGAAATTTGTATTTCTTACATACGAAAAAGTTTATTATTTGTAATGTAAAGTGTAAATATTTATATAAATATTTTTGTTATTATCATTTGAAATAAAAAGTATCATTTAAATTAGCATAAATATATTATGATTTAATAATTACATTATATTTGAATATCATAGTATTTTATTTATAAGATGAAGATGTAAAATAATAAAATTTGAATAACAATTGCATACATATAATTTGATTTTTTTATTATCATTATTATTATTATTATTAAATTTACATAATTTGCATATATTTATTAATTATTTCAATTGCAAATAATTTAGATTTAAATTTAGATTTATATTATCTGTATATTATTTCAATTGTTTTGAAGATTATGTTTCTTTGAAATTTTGATAACATTAGTTTCCATATATATTTTCTCTTATTTTATTTATCATAAAATCTTATTTCATCGTATCATTGACAAATTTTAAAAAAATTTAAAAAAAAGATATGTTTTTTTTTTTAAATAGAATTCATATTACATATTTAATTTTATATTTTAGAAATAGAATAATAGAATAATAGAAATGAAGGAACAATATTTCAACGGTATAAAATTGTAAAAGAAAATAAGTGAAATTTATTTTTAACCGTTTTTCAATGTGGCAAGTGAAATAGTAAAGGCACTTTTAGCACGTACACACCCCTTAATTATGGAATTTTACATTCATCCTGTAAAATGCAATTGATTTTTTCGAGGTGGAACGCCAGAATGAATTGCATACCATTTGTTAACGATCTGTTATCGATTTATCGGTTGCTACCCTTTTAACTCTCCTCTTCCAAATTTTGTTCATGCACATATATATACTTTCAAAAAATATATATATATATATATATATACAATTCTCATGCATGTTTGTAAAAGTGCCATTTTTAATTCCATAAAGCACAGCATAAATTGCAACATACTTATTGCTTTTTCTCCTCTAACAATTACAATCTCTTTCACAGACACGTAGCTACTCGCGATACATTATGCAATGTTAGAATAATAATTGCGCGCAAATTATAATGGCAATATATGTACATAGCGTTGAGCAATCTATACTTATTGAGTTCATATCCATATCTGTATATACTTATCGGACTTGTAATGGCGATGATATTTTAGATGATATTAATTAATTTGGAAAATAATATTTATTATTGAAATATCATCTTTTTTAATATTATAAGCTATTATAAAAACTATTATTCTTCTATATTATTACATATCAAGTTTTCCTATATATTTAAAAATAATATATTTAAGAATTTAAAAACAATTTAAAAATAATTTAAAAAAGATAATAAAAATTATATAGGATTATATAATAATATTCGTATGACATTTTTGGAGGATCGATTTTAGAGTATAAAACAAACACAAAAGTTAATATGACAATTAAAGTTATAACCAATTGAAATTATTAAAGATACTCTGTCTCCGTTATATTGCATTCTATTTCTTCATTTCATCTAACGTTTAATAACTTAAATCGTCTTAATAACTATATAAATAAACCTCAACCGACATTTTTGTGTGCTTTTAACTTTTATATTTGTTTTGACCTCTAGAATCGATCCTCCAGACATGTTTCACAAATACATCTTACATACATCTCGGATAATTGTAAAAATAAATTTGAAACGAACATTTTTAATTTGGTAATAATTCTAAGTGTTAATTTCACTCGATGAGTGTATATTTCAATTGGTATATACTTACAATAATATAGATATCATGATAAAACATAATTATAATTGGCAATCCTCTATCCCTTACCACGTTGCTTTCTCTCGTGTTTTCTCTTTTGTTCGAAACGCGTGGTTCTCATTTATATGCATACGAGGCTTTGCCTGCTTTCATACAGCGTCCCTCTGTTCGAAAACGTGTAAACGCGATGAAATGGCCCCGCAATTACCGGTTTCCTGCAATCTGAATCGTGGTTTTTACACATCGATGCTTCTTGTTCGATCGCTATGTACGTCTGCACGTGCGCAATTTACACGATAACCAATTTTTTTTTCAATCTTCCACGATTCAATTTTCATTTTCGTTTTCATTTTCATTTTCATTTTTTTTTTCAAGAAAGGAAATCGTAATTTCGATGTAAAAAAAAATAGGAATTAATGATTTTATCTGCGTTATATAATAATATTTATAACGTGATGTAAACTTATAAATGTAGACTTATAAATTATTCTTTTAGACTTATCTTGATTTCTTATTATGATTTATACCTTTTTTTCGAACGAATTTCTGAAAATAAATCGTTTTATTTTTCGACGATCGAGCATTAATCGTGAGTACTTACCCGACGGGGATAGGATTGATCAAAAAATTTTCAATGAAAAATTATACTTCACGACACGATACGATTTCTCAAATCGAACATGATTCACGATTTTTGATGTTGCAAAGGAATTCACGCTCCCAAGAACAGGTAAGGGAACGGGTATAATCTCATCTCTTGATAAAATACGGCTCACCGAGCTCGTGAAACGAGAGGAATTCGTATACGAAAAGTGTATAAAAGATTTGGTTCGTGGTGCTCGTTCACCGTGACCCATAACAGCATCTGCCTTGTTGGGCGTATACCAACCGAACGTGATGGGATTCAAAATATAACTATTTACCGGTGGATTACCACCGCAACTTGATCTCTCTCTGATGCGTTTCCATTCGAGGTGAAGCGTGATGAGCACGGAATGATTATCGACGACATTGATGTCGTAACACGAATCTTATTGACATATAAGCGAATAATTATCATTCTAGAATACCGTGTGCTCGAGCGAATTGGAACGAAGAGTTGGGTATTCCAATAGTGGGGGTAAACCTCGTGTCTCTTGGCCGAGAGAGAAAGAGAAGACGTGAGTCCTATAAAATAAAAGAAGAAGGGAGAAAGAAGAGGGAGAGATAAGGGAAGAGAAAAAAAGTAGAAGAGGAGAGAAAGAGAATAAGAAAAAGAAACGAGAAGGAAAGAGAATAGAAGACAGAAAAAGAAGAAGGGAAGGAGGAAAGAAGAAAGATTATCTGGTGGTTCCTTGAGCTTACGAAATAACACACTGTATATAGTTGTGAGAACTCTGTAGTTGTGTACTCTTGCTCGGTTAGCTGCAATTTAAAACGCGTGCACGCAAACTGACAGCGGGGACCGTTTTGAATAATGGAAAGCAATAGAAAACGAGAACACACCCAGACCGTGGAATCGTCGATTGTATGAAAGTCAATTTTCTGATAAACCGGTTATCGGAACATCGTGTTTGCACTCCTCCCTCCAAGACAAATTATAGTTGCTCCTGAAACCACGGTTTATTGTTATACGGTGATAAACGTTGGGTAATTGCGATTGGTGTTGATAGCATCTACTTTTATTTGTAATCAATTAGCCACTTATTCGATCAAACAAGCAATTTGCCAAAGAGTTTGCGATATGATGTTTCATCGATTTATTCTCGTTTCTTAATGATACTATATCGTATTTGTATTAGAAATAAACTCTTTCTAAGAATGAAAACTGTCACATAAATGTAAATTAGAATATTTCTATAAAGAATCTCGAAATTTTTGTATAAATAGAAAATTAGTTGCTCAATATTGTTTTGTATTAAAAATTATGTTTGTACGATCTTTTTTCATTTTGATCTATTTCTGAAGAGGATATTCTATACAGGTAACAAAATAAAAGCGAAGATTTGCGAGAAAGTAGGAATTAATGAGTCATCTGGTTGCAATCGCTAAGACTAATCAAATATATTCAGAGTTAGAATTAAGAAAATTTTGGCAAGTATCTGTGCCAGATGTTCCAGTCACATCTATAATACATGTACTAATTATATCGATTCTAAATAAATTTAGCTTATAAATGAAAATTCGAGAATTATTCTTTATCGACCAATTGATAATGAAAATTACATATCATAATATGATATACATACATCAATCTATTTTAATGCGTGTTTCATATTTATCACATATCTCATTGCCATGCAAACGTTTATTTTCTAGTTTAGAAATCATCATAAAGATACATATTTTTGTATCTCATCTAAGAATAAATTCATACATAACTCGTGAATAATTTAAAGAAATCGTTTTATTTAACGATGACTTTTATGGAATGTGACTTTCTCTTATTGTATTCTAAGTATGGTTGAAGTAATGGGAAATTACATAAATTTTTAAATTATTTTTAAATTAACTTTAATTTTATTAAAGTTAAAATTTTCAGAGAATTATAATATATACAAGTTCCAAAAATGTTGGAACATTCGTAAAATGGAGATTTCTGAGGTAATTTCAAACAACATTTTTTTCCTTTGTTACTTTCGTTATAGTTTTGTTAACGAATTATCAACAAAAAACACTGGCCAATCAGAGAGCGTATAGCTTAGTGGAGCCGCGTCAGTAGCATTAGTTACTGTCCCGCTGATCGAACACAAACAAGTCCAAGCAACATATCTCGAAGAAAATTTGTTGAATATTATATTTATTTATTTATTTATTCATCGTTCGATATAATTCGATATAATTTTTCATCGATAAAAATATTTATTATATTCAACACACTTTCTTCGAGATATGTTGCTTGGATTTGTTCATGCTCATCGGCAGCACATAGCCAACGCTATTGTTGCGGCTCGATTAGGCTACGCGCTCCGTGATTGGCCAGTGTTTTTTTATTAATAACTCGTTAACAAAACCTAACCGAAAATTTTTGTAAAGGAAAATGTTGCTTGAAATTTCCTTCAGAATCTCCAGTATGTTCCAATATTTTTGAAATCCTATATATATTTTTAATAATCCATTAATTTTCTACGATCCACAAATTTCATGTTAAAGATTTTAAATATCTTCTCTAAAAGAAATTTGATCATAAAACAAATGGATGAAAATATTGAATATATAAATAGCTCAAATTATTCGTATTTCAAAATTAATATGTATTTTTAGCAATAGAAGAACTGGATAAAAAATGATCCAATGTATCAGGGTTTAAGGATTAATAAACAATCGAATGTCTCTGTACATGATTGTAGATATTATCCGATAATAAACGATTATAGCGAATAAATAACAATATCGAGGAAAAGTTTACCGGAAACAATAAGGGTCGTATGCGTCTGCCACATGTCGATAACATAATCTGATTAATGTCCACGCATTAGTCGTTACTACGTAGCATTACGTGATTTCATAACTAGCTGCGTCAGTTGTCGCTTTTCTCCTCGTCCATTAATCAATTTATCGTATTTTAACGAATAGGATGACGAGGAACGAATAACAAGTAAGCTCGATGCGATTATTTTTTTTTTTTTTCTATTTCTTTTTCCCGTGATTGTTACAATTAATGGCGTTACTAAGATCTGATGGCATAAAAAGTAATTATAGGACATCTCACAATCGTTAGTTTTATTTTATATTTTAGAATAAGAATTCGTTGGCCAATATTAATTAATTAAATAAGAAATTTCCATTTATAAAAAAGATATATATATATTTTTGTATCCAATTATAATACAATTTATGAACACAAGCAATATATCTCAAGAAAGTTTGTTGAATATTATATTTATTTATTATTATTATATAGTAATACGTGGATAAATTATAAATGTGTGCAATTTATTATTTGTTTCTGGAAAATTTCATATTTCTTTGTAACGACGAATATCTACGTGGATAAATTTTAAGAAAGGTATTAAATAGGGACTGCTTTGTTGTCCGCTCAGTTTTCACTAAGTTAATTCGCTGGATTTATATGACGCAAAAGTGGTGTTGTATGTTATTCATAGAACATCCGAATATATTTTGTACTTTCCAACGAGAGCATGAAGCGTGTGCACTAATTTCCTTAATAACAATATACGTTATATCTCGCATAATTTAGCGTTACAGTTTTGCTTATAAATACGCATGGCACCAATATTATTCGTTAAAAGCATATTAACATTCACGATGAAAATGGCTTAATCTGGCAACTATAACTTTCAATTCAACGGAAAAATCGAATGAACGAATGAATTTTAGAATCATTTCGAAACTAATATAGAATCGAAAATGTAAAGTGAACTAGAAATTCGAGAAAATAACGTTATGGATATTTAAAAAAAAAAAAAATAATAATTATGGAATATAGAAAAACAAATGGCTGTATAATGGAATGTCAAATTAAAAAAAAAAAAAAAAAAAAGAAAAAAAAAAGATTACGAAATTGCTAGTAGATTTACTTCAAATGAAGCCAGTCATCGTTTTAAACTCTTTCTAAGATAAGTCCCATATTAGAATAATAAAATTGTATGTGTACAAGTGAAAAAATGACATTCAAAATTAAATTAAATCGAATGAAAATTAACTGTTATCGATCCACGCGATTTTTAAGCTTGATAATATGCAGGTCTAAGGTCTGGATATGGAAATCGAGATAAGAATCGTAAAATGGATACACCTGGTTGAAAATTTTATTTTTAGATACGAGAGTCTTCAATATAATCGTTTGAAACGTTCATATTATTTTCAGAATCTGATTCTGAAAATTTACGAGAGAACAAAGAATTTTTAACAAAAGGTTGATATTATAAGTTAACATATTGAAGCTGTTCTGGAATAGGCGCAGAACAATGCATATCCTCCCAACGCAGCGTAATATTCAATACAAACCATGTCAGACTAGAGATCTTCTGTACAGGATCTCGGGAAGATCCGAAACAAAAGACACTAGTCCTGTCAGATGTAGTATAGAAGCAATATCAGATGCTCTCAACACTACAAAGGAAATAACTTACAATTGCAAACTAGAATTGGAACAGATTTGAAATTGTACATATATATGACAGTGTAAGACGATTTTATACACGTTAAAACACTTTATTTATCGCGAGTTTACAAATGAATTATTTAATGCAATCACCTTTAAATCGTATTTTCTATCGATTTGGAAGTGTTGCAATTTATTATGCGCAAATGTAAACCATGTACTCAATAATCGATAAATAATATTCTATTTATTGGCAGCCTATTAATCCTTGTGTTAATAACTAAAATTTTCGATATTATTCAATTTTAGTAATTTTTGGCAATTCTTAAATTTTTATACAATATATAAATCGAAACAAACCATAGAAGAATTTAAAAATTATTTAAAGGAAAGATAACAAATTTTTAATTTTAAATATATTAGGTATGGATATTAACATAAAGATTAATTTTACCTAATACCGTTGTGAGCACGTATTAACTAAATAATTATTTCTGCAATTACCGAATGCTAACAGGATCTTTAACTTAATATAGAAAAATGATATTTCCTTTTTTCTCCTTTCATCAAACTTCACTCGCATAGAAATTTTTATATATTATCTAGATTCAATACTTACGTAAAACTTAGGTTAGAAACTTATATAGATCTTTCTCATCGTTTTCAAACGAATTCAAATAAATTCTAAAATTTTATCAATTATATCACAGAATATTTAACGTTTATGATCAAAAATTTTATTATCATTATCGTCGATTGATAATTCGTTATTACGCAACATTGATTTTTCGCGTGCTTTTCATTTTATAGGTTATACAATCTGCACAATATGGCAGCCAGCAATATGATTTGTATCCAAGTATTCGTAAATCATGCCGTTAACCGTATCGTTTCATTCAGTTGGTTGTCCCGTGCCAAGTATGTCCTGTACAGGAAAGAGACATTTGTGTATGATGTAGTGAAACGTGTAAAGAAATGCGGGCCGAGAAAGGAAGCTTTAGGTAGCCATACATCGATGCCATAATCTTCGAGGGCTATGAATCGGTGCCAAGGCTCGCATAAATTTGTCGAATGGAATGGGTTTAGAAGAAGTCGTGTGCCTCTCTCGTCGTCTTCTCGTCCACTCTTTCTCTTCCATTTGTTCTTTCCGCCGTTTCGAGCTTCCGTCATTGCTTCTCACATCTCTATCAGTGCAATTCATCTTACCGATTTGAAATTTTCAAGCCAATGCTTCGCCTTTTTTTCGTAATCTTTTTATCTTTTTTAAAATATTTCCTTTGTATTGTATATTGTATGATTTTTGTAGTTTGTGAGAAATTTGGAATTCAGAGAAATGAGATTAGAAATTATTATAGGATTTGAAAAGATTTCGAATCGGTGCAACTAATTTTTTAAAAATTGGATCAAATAATTTGAAATTTTTTGAAAAAAAATTAATTTATCAAATGAAAAAAAAAATTGTTAAAAAAATTACAAAGAAAATAATAAAAGATTTCTTTTTATAATTTTTTATCTGAGCCTGTAATTAGAAATTAAACAATATGTTTTTTAGAAACATAAAAGCGGCAGTCATCAAAAGATATAAAAATAATTGAATATATTTTCTGGAATCTATTATAGAGATTTAATATTATAACCTTCTTTATTGTGAATTGTAGTTTTTTTATTATCGATTTGTTTTATTAGTATTTGGTTAACGAATAATTTAAAATTCAGAAAAAGCTGCAACAGCAAATAAAAGATATAAAGGCAGAATAAAATACATAAGAATATATAAAAAATACATAAGAAGAGAAAACATATTTTTCTATTAATCTTATAAATCTCGCAATAAACGGTACTCAAATCCTCGAAATCTCTCTCGAAACGCGTTACAACGTGATTTAATCCAATAATCGAAGTATCTCCGCTCGTCGAGAAGCAATCACGCGATATGGGATCGCACGAGGCGATTCTTTCTCCCGTAGGGTAATGACCGCGACACGGATAACGAACGAAATCGATCCATCGGAATTACAGCGGAGCCTGGCCCGTTCTCAATTTACCGTAATGGTTTTGATCACCGATACTCGATCACGATAGAAACTTATAACTGGCACCGATATTCGTAATTGCGCGCGTAAACCGTCCCTGCGGGATGTCGCGAACCTGTGTCGCCCACCAGATGCCGAATAAAACCGTTGGCTCAACCGTTTTGATAATCGGCCTTTTTGCTTCGTGTCGCCTAGAAGCAAACGAGCGGAGCAATTTGCGATTTCTTCCTCGGTTAAGCTTCAAACGATTTTCTTTAACGATCGACCATTCCTTTTCCTGCTGTGGTAGCTCTAGACGGAACTACGTTTCCTCAATCCTTACGAATGTTTCTTTGCTTTTATTCATGGATCTGTTTCTGATGTTAAAAGCTTGGAATTTTGTCTACCACTGAGTGTACGGTAATTCGGGAAATTGAACTTCGTAACAAATCGGAAGAATTCGGGCAAGATCGAGATAACTTTCGTAGGCTCGAGTGACTTCGGATGAGCTCGGCAATAGTCGGTCATGATCGGTTCGAGAGCTCGAGATCTATTGAAGCTTTTAAGTAGTTTTAATCACCATGGCGTCTGACCGTGTATTTCGCGAGTTCATTTTATGCAAAGAATTAAAAATTTATCATAACTTTACATTATACAGTGTAATTTTTCTATTATAAAAGTAATCATGTTTATCATCACTTGATATTTCATTATCAAAAAAGCGAAATTTATTCTCTTTCGATTATTTCCTTTTCACAAGATAGTGAATACTAATGAATTTTAACAAGAATAACATTATTACCGATAAACATTGCACATTTTGTAAACAGAATGACAAATGCGGCATGAATTTGGTTAGATCCTGAATGTAATTTTTGGAAGCGTAAATGTTACACATTTCGACCGGTAATTGTTGGAAATTATTGCCACGGGATTCATCCGAACCGGAATCCACGAGAATGCGATGTACGGGACACGAAAAGCGTCTCTAAATGCTCGTTTGGCTATTTAACTCGTTTGCCAACAAAATTGCAAATTTGACTGCGAGAACAACGGACGGAAATGGAAAATACCGAAACGATTTTGGACACGCGGAATAACATTTTCTACCGTGGACACAAGAATGTGTATTTCAAAAACTCTAAACTAATTTTAAAAAATTTGAGCTGCCTTGGGAAATGAAAAATGAAAACTGACAAAAATTGAATGAAAAGCAATTTTCTTTTGTACTTATTTTGATCTTTTCTGTGAGAAATATGTTATGTATCAAGTTTAAAACTTGCATTGAATTTTGTATATATATAGTTATTCATTTAAATTATATTCAATATATAGATATTCATGAATGTTAAATTATTTTAAAATAATTTATTAATAACATGGTAGTAGTTAGTGATATTTTTATATAAGTTTGCTAAATATAACTCATTCACTAATTATTACACTCTTAATATCTTTAATTCTATTTATTTTTCTATTTAAATTATCTTTAATTATCTTTCATATTTTATTTTATTTCCAATTTTAAATTCAAACTACATCATTCCACTTATTTTAATTTTAAGACTTCCAACTCTAAACAAGGCACTATTGTACACGTTCTTGATGTCATTTCGGAGAAAACCATTTCATCGTCAATCGTAACTACTACTACAATCACGGTTAAACGAAACCCTTTCGACGTTCAGAGAGTGTCAAGGTAATCGTCAATGTCGACTCGCAATAGCTCGGCTGCTTTGTACGTGCAATCAGGGGGACTTGGTTATATGCTTGTACTTAGGCGTGAGATCGCAGGTAACTGGCATAACTGTCTCCACCGTAGTCCCGGATAATCAACGTGTTCGTGATCGTAGCCGCGTAGAATCGTGTATACATAAAGGGTGCGGGTGTGTCCAGCATTCCAAGTTACACAGATGGATGGATTTAACGCGACACATATTCGATGGGTGTTAAGGGTATCCGTGTGAATTCCAAGTTGGCCAAGCGATAATCTACGTAATCTCGACATTTGTCCTCGTGGCCAGACACGCTTCTTGTAGGATTGCTACCGTGTCTCTTGACATCGTTATTTTTTTGATAAAATAATTATTTTTAACTTTTATTTTTATTTTTTAATATATAATTAATGATGATTGATTTTTCAACATTTGGTAAGAAAATATAATATGCAATTTGAATATTTGAAACGTAAAAAAATAGAAGTAATAATTAAAGTGCATAAATAAATGAATAATTAAATATATTAAGTATTGAAGATTACTAATAATCACGTGGCGTTGTTATTGCGTCATCATAGTATTAATAGAATATTTTACAGAGAGATTACATCGAATCGTTAATAATTTGAAAAAATAAAATAAATATTAAAAATCTTGATTTACAGATTCTTAAATTCAATAAATTACGTTTTATATCCTACGTTATATATCTCGATTGCACATTATTTGGCTTAACGAGAATTTTCCACCAAAATTTTCGATATAAATGTTATTTGAATTATTTCAAACGAAATATTTCATACTTCTGCGACGTTTCATAAAGTCGTTTATTAACGACCAGTGTCGCGTATAATCGATCTCCCTTTCGATTTTTACGCGATCAAGAAATGGCTTAATGAAATTCGAAAAATTTATATGTTTAAATACCCATCAGTTTTTATCGGACAACAAATTTTTGTATATCCAAGCGAAATTTATTTTTCCTATTTAACTTTTGTATTATATCAATATTAATATTTTTACTAATATTTTTCAACTTTTTTACCGACAATCAATAATATTCGATTTAAATTTATCGTTATCGATTTGAAGTTATAGATATCCAACAATCTTTTCTCTCTTGTTTTACTTCTCTCGTTTACTCCTTTACTTCTTGTCTCCTCGTCAAGGACCACGCTCTCATAACATCGGAATCCCATAAATCGATTGGACAGTTTGAAAGTTTCGTTGGCTATATCTTCTTATTTGATTCGACAGGAATTTGAGCCCTAACTAGGCCATACGACTCTTTACTTTTTCATACCTTATCCGATCTTTGACATCTATAAAAGTGAATCTCTCGTTTTGGATCGATTTTTAACCAAAGACGACTCGATTTTCATATATATGATTTCTATGATTTATTTAGTCACGAAAAATAATAAATAACAGTCAATTAAAATATTTTTAAAAAAGATGCATCTTAAAAAAATTTCTCCAATATTTTCACCTTCTTTCTCAATCAATCCCCGTTTTTCGTTAAACATTCTTCCTATCTCCTCATCCGCAAAATATTATCCGCAAAGAATTTCCAATATTACGCAACAAGTTATGACATTTGCACATCGTATATACGCTCCATATACACTTTTCTCCCCTTCCCTTCTCCGCGTTTTATAGTACCACGGTCTCCCGGCCGAAGTTTTCGAGTTGCAATCGAGTTTTGCGGCCGAGAGGGGATCACAGACGCGGTTTTAAGCACGAGGTCGGAAAGTTAAGCCGGAAGTGGCGCGGATGTACTCATCTTCGAATTTTCCGGCTCGCGTATCTTCAGCGCGATCTAAGCAAAAATTCATTTCCGTGCATCGATGTTATTTCGTCGATACAGTTTTGCCAAATGTATCCTTCTTATCCTTGGTATTTCCGCGAGAGTATTGCCGTTTTTTTTTTATGCGAATTTAAGAATTTGTTGCAGTTCATTGGTGCAATGAGTTTTCTGTATTTGAAAGAGAAATCGAGAATTTTTTTGACGTTAAAATTTACGCGTTTAAATAAGAAATTAATTCGTTCTTGAAACTCTTAAACGTTTTTACAATTGCTAAATTATACACGCCGTTGAAATTTTTTTTATTTTTTATTTTCGTTTGAATAATAATTCTAACTTTGTATTTCTTGTTCTTCGAGATAAATAAATAAATTTCCAAATGTTTCCTTTTTTTTAGTTTAATTATTTATTTAAACAGATATTTTTTATTTTTTAATTTTCAAAATTGTCAAGAACGATGTGTCGTAAAAGGTTTAATTCTTAATCTCAATTTAATCCTTAATAATATTTCGTTTCGCCAAGTTGAAACAACTTTAATCCAAGTTAAATGAGAAAATATAACGAATTCAAATCTGAATTTGCATTCGTGCATACAATTTACGGTGGAAAATTTAAAATATAGTCACGAATATTGCTAAAATTACATTTTATATTTACTTCACATATAGACATACACATATTCAAAATACATTCAAAATTTAGAAATCAACATTCTATTATTATTTATAGCGGATACATCTATTTCTCCGTTAAAAAAAAAAGAAGAAGAAAAAAGAAATAGATTAAACCGTACGTATTTGCTAAAAGCTCGAAGCAATCGAATTGATGTAGGACACATGACGGGAAAAGAACACAGAAAAACTTTTTATTTAGCATTTCATCGTGTGCCGTAAATCTAGGACAACGAAGATGGTACACCGTTGTCAGGAAATTGACCAGGGGGGATCATAGGATTAGAACGTACGTGGGAGCTTACGAATGCTCGACTACCTTTTTTAGTAATGAAAATTTCACTAGACACGAGTTTTCAAGGAGACGAGCACATGTTTAGTTTCGCCGATTCCTTAAACCATAAACGAAATCATTACACTTCTGCTGAGAAAAAAAAATAATTTTTTTCCAAACTATAAAAAAAAAATTAACAAGTTAATATTTCCACTTAATTCCGTTAATTCGATCATTCATTTCTCAATTAGTAATTAATCTCTTGCGAAGAATTTTTAATTTTCATAATTTATGAGGTTTGTAAATTTTTGATCATTAAATTATTGCAACTGTATTTTGAAAAGCGTTTCGTAAAACATAACCTTACTTTTTGGTAAACAATATGCTATTTAGCATCATTGTTAGATAAAAGAGCAGCTAATAATTTTTTATTATTTTTATTATAAAAAAACTTATACTTTAAACACATTACTATATATAAAAATATTTATTTCAACAACCATCATAAAAGAGATACGGATAACCGATACTAAAAAATCCGTGCGATTTGCTCATCAATCGTTTCTCGTAAGCGCGATCGTGTAAAGAAGACGTTATAAGGGAAGTAGCAGAGAAGGGGTGAAAGTCGTCCGAGATTAGAATCAAGGGTCGTGGGATCGACTCGTGGAAGCGCAGCTTGCACTTTGTCCGTGTTACTTGCCCGTAGTGTGCACATCGAGTCGAAGAGCAGGCGCACGATAAAGGCAGATGTATCGATCTGAACTTGCCGAGACTTTCTTTTCTTTCTTTTATTTTCCGCTTTCATTCTTCCTTTACCTTTGTTTCTCTGATTCCATTCTCCGCTTCCTTACTCTTCTCCTTCCTCTTTTTTTTTTTACTTTTCCTTGATCAGTTCTTCCTTCTCAAGATATACTCGGGACTTTCTTGGCTCGCAGTTCTTTGTACACATCCCCTCCATCTTTCGTCTCGGATCCTTTTCCTCGCGCGTCTACTCTACTTTACCGAGCGAAAACTGAAGATTACAGTTTTATTCATTTACCACGTTAGCCCCGTAATAAAGGAGTTACTTTGTGCGCTTTATCCGGCATACGCGTGTGCAAACACTTCATTATTTTGCCGAGTACCTTTTCACCTTCTTGCTTTGATTTGATGGAATGATATGTCTTGGCCGAGTCGGTGTCTTGCGCTTCTTGTTCAATTTTGGTAGAAATGGTAATGAAAAGACGGCTTATCGTTCTTAGATTAATATTCCCATATTTGAAATCTTTCAAAGCTTGTGATATATATGTACATACTTATTTTTCGAGATTTATATATATATTTTTTTTCTTTTTTTTCTGCTTCGCAATGTGCAGCGATTGAAAAGTAAATCTTAAATTCTATTATTTAACGTTTTGTTTCGAAGGACATTTTGATGTGTAACGTTTACAACATGCAATAAAATCACCGTAAAAATTTATCGAAATCGGAATTTGTGTCGCTTCTTTAAAATCGAGGGAAAAAAAAATTAATCTTTCGCGCCACGATAAATCATCAAAGTTTAACGTTCGATTACATCGATAAAAATCACAGATGGAACATAAACTTCATGTCAAATTTTTCTTTTGATTGTGAAATTTCTTTCATCGATCGCGTTCTTTGATTTATTATTTTTTTTCTTTATTTTTTATTCTTATTTATCCAATTCATATTTTCTTTTGAAGCAAGAGCGATGTCACGATCCGAAAATCTCCAATCGGATTCGAAGATAGTCAGATCAGATTCGAAAATCACCGATTTGATCCGATCTGTTTTTAGAAAATATTGAAGCATTAAAGTATTACTTTTTCGTCTATATTTTTAACATATTGTGCAAATGAAAAAAAAAAAAAAATAAATGGAATGAACGAATGTTGTTGTGAAGTGTCAAAAATGTCAAACAGATGCTATGGATATACATATGGATATATATATTAGTGTGTTCAATTGGAACAAATTGGAATATTCGTAATCGGTTCATAAATATCACAAATTTAAATAAGTCGGTGATATTTTATCTTCAATATTATAAAGTTATTAATATTATTTTGAAAAAATTTTTTTTGTTTGTTAATTAATTACAATATTTTCATGCGTATTTAATAATTTTCGCGTAATTATCATTAATATCGTTCTATATGATATTTATTCAATTTAATACTTTGTAATTATCTGACATGTATATAATAATCTCCAACATCACATAAATTTATCGCTGAAATTATTACGATATCCAAATATAACAGAGAAACCGGAATGTTTGACAAAAAACGATATTTAATTTAAGTACAAGTAATTAAATTTTACTGCAATCTTCTCTTTCTGTTTTTAAAAAATCAAAGTATCGATCGTTATCATGTCTAATTTCTCAAAACTTATTCAATCATACATTTACATATTTTTTATGCATTGTTAAATTAAATTAATCAGCTAGATAAATAATTTTTTCCAAAGATACAGAATTTATAAAAAAAATATTCAAGAATATAAGACAAATATACAGATTACTACTTCAGCTTCCGAAGAAACTAAATCCCCTATATAATTTTGCATCCACAATGTATATTACATAACAACAAATCGTTCAGTTTTTATCAGATCTCTATCGGACGAAATATATTTTTTATATGACTCAAAAGGGGATTTTTATCCCCTGTTACCGCAAGATCCTCGATTCCAATCAATTGCGCAAAATCCCCTCTCCTTTGCCACTTCGCCACTGCTAAAAATTACTCGATTAATCTCGTGCGGAATTCCTATCACAGCGTCGCAGTGCGTAATTCTCGTTCCCGTTCACCGAGATTCATAAATATGGCCGCGAAGGCGAGATTTTATCGAGGTTCCCCCACCTTTTTCAATTGGCGGAGCGGAGATCCTTCCTCAGATAGAAAACAGACGCACAAAAGGTTTTTGCGGTAGGTTACGAAAACCGGAAGTTATCCCGCTCACGTACGCCGATCGAAGGGAAAGGGCGAAATTTCACAGTTTCTCGTTCTTGTGTGTGTGTGTGGATTGCGCGCTTCCCAGTGAATGGTGTTTGCGCGCTAGGTCAAGGAAAACCCGTGTCTCTCTTAATATTTCGAACCAGTTGCGAGCGTTTTCTGGAAAATCTTTTTGGATGGATTGGATATTTATATTAAAATGAGAGGAATAATCGAGGATGTTTGAGGGAAAGGGATGTAGTTTCTCTTTTGATCGAATTATAAAAAAATATATATTTTATAAATTTGTGGTTATAAGGAGATTTTTGGTTAAAAAATATATTTTTTTTTAAATAATTATTGAGTTGATAAGTTTCCATTTTTGAAATCTCACCATCATGTATGCCTTTTTTGTTAATTGTGCACAATGAAGAACATTATTATTGATTAAGTATTCAATTTCATATTTTGCCATAATTCATTCATTTCGTATTAAATAATATAATTTTTATTTATTTATTGCATTATTTTAGACGATCCCTCTTTTCGATTAATAAGATTAAAATAAAAAAATCCCAAAATACTTGATTCATATTTTATATATAGTGATCAATTTAAATTATATATAGTGCACAATCCCTTCGTTCAAGCTAATTAGAACTTTTTATTATTAAAAGCAAAGAAGGAAAAGATATTTGGAACGACTTACATTTCATTTCAAAAAAACGTGGCTCTCGTTTTGGACGATCCTGTATTCTGCGATTCGGTCCGCTGCGTTTTCTGAAAAACCATTTCGTTCAAGGAGCCCGTTACGTTCGCCCGGCCCAACTTTTCCTTCCGTTCGCCACCGGAAGTAGGCCGCTTCTCGAGGCAATTCCGCCGCATCCACCGTTTTATAGGTTCCAGCTTTGATTCCGAGTTTCGTAGTACGGGAGGGGAAGTTAAAGAGGGTGGTGGCGGTTAAGATTATTCTCTGGCTTTCTCGATGCTTTTCAGAAGGTGGTGGCGGAAAATCTCTCTCTCTCTCTCTCTCTCTCTCTTCGTGGTGGTTACTTTGTTGTCGCGAATTTTTACAAATTTTTTATTTTGTTTAATTTTTATGTGTTGCGTCAAATTGAACTGTTCGAATGTAGTGTTAAAACTTTAAAATTTTAGTTTTGGATAAATTCGATTGGAATTTTCTCGTAAATATTTAATTTAATGTAATTGTTTTGTTAAAATTCAATCAAGATTCTTAAATCTCGTTTACTTGCCACGATGGAAAGAAATCTCGTGGAAGGAATGCAGATCTGATTGATTAATTTGGAAGGTAGCGCTTATATATTAATCCAAAACGACGATCTGTATCTAAACTTTGATGCATTAGCGTAAACATAGAATCCAGAAAATTCTAACGTACGATATACAAATTTATTTCTCATAATATGTATTGAGCTTAATTATGATTTATAACAATAGTTTAATTTATAAATGTAATTTTATATTCGAGTAATTGAGATAATAATTGTACGTATATGAATATATGTCGATATGCGTCGAAATAATTAACAGTTTCAAAAATATTTCAGTTTCTAGACTTGGACGGTTATCCTATAACTTCATAAATGAAAATAATTTTTGTTTCTTGTATTCGAATTGTAGCTCTTTTATTATATAGCGTGCGGTTAAGTTTATCAACAAAGCGTCTGAAGTGGGGATAAATGGTCCTAGCCAAGGACAACCCCTCTTGCTCCTGTGCCGTCCCGCGAGGTTTTTTCTAGCCGTGAACACTATACTCATGTTGTGGTGGATCAAGTAGGGAAGGTTAGTTTAGTTTTCCTATTCTGCTTACAAATGAAATAACTTACGAAACAAATATGGATAACTTGATGGAAGACAACTTATTTCCCGAGACGACTGTACGTTTGAATCCTTTCTTGGAGATGTGGAAAGGTTTATATTTTGTTTAAGATTTCCTTCCATATAACCATATGTAACCATATGGTATGATGAGTAAGAATTTTTTTTGATCAGAGGAATCGTTCTATCTTCGCTGTTTTTTTGTTTAGAACTTCATTTCTAGAATAAAATGGAGAGAATGTAGATTTATAGTCGAATCGATAAATCATAAATCATATTGTATAAAAATGAAAAAAAGAATAAACGCATCAGATTTTGAATTTATTTAAAAAATTTAATTACAAATTTTCTATATATTAGAATGAATATAAATTTGAGAATTATTTTCGAGATATATTGGACATTTGGACATTTGGATTCCAGATGAATATTTAAAATTAAAAAAATGAATCTTGTGAATTTCAAATTTACTTTCACATCTTCATGAATACTAATTCGAAACAAAGAAAAGTGAATCTTTCGCGTTTGATTTAAATTTTCTAAGTATTATGACGAACTCGATTTGATGATATAATAACTAGCACTAGCAATTGTTAAAGAATACAAAGATCGAAAGTTCAAAAACCGGATTTCACTCTCAAATTCACTTTCACATTCTCATGAATACTAATTCGAAACAAAGCAAAGTGAATCTTTTGTGTTTAATTTAAATTTACAACTACGCGATGAACTTGATCCCATCACTAGCAATCATTAGAAGATCGAAAACTCAAAAATCAAGGAAACGTTCGATTTAACGATATCTTTCGCGGAATTTATTAAAAGATTGTCTTATAGTGGAACGACACCGAATACTTTTCTCAAAATCGGCAGACTTTAAGAGGACATAATTCGTCAGGATGCGTCTTTCGATTTAGAGAGATGAGAAAGTGTGTCAATCTAGGCGGATCTGTTTTCGTGTTTGGATTGCACGCTTCCAAGTGGTTCCGCAATGTGAACGAGTTTCTGGGATTTCGCTCGAGTTAAGATTGAGAAACGGCGGGTACTCGGATTGATGACTGTTTGTCTGTGAGTATTTAGAAACTTCCTTCCGATTTTGTCGCTAGCCTCGTCTCCAATGTTAAGATTTCTTTGGATTTATGGTTACACGCGTACAATTTTCCAATTATAAGATTGTTTTTTTCAGTGTCCATCTGTATGAATTATTTTGAACGAAAATTATTCTTCTCCATTTTTTAATTATTGTGATTTTTTTATATTGCCAATAATGTTTTACCAATTTTAATTTTTGCTTGAATATATCAAGTATGAGTAATTTTAAAATTATTTTAACAAAGTCCATATTATAACACTGACGTTATAAATTAATACTATTTATCTCTAATTTCTATTTTATTTTAGAATAATTCTTCGTTAAATAAAATATAAAAAGATAGAAACTTTTAAGACCAGTTTCGCTTCAAAAAATTAATATTCGCTATTTAATCTATATCAACATATATCAACATGGAATATTTAAATATTCGCGATATACTCGATCCCATTGCTATCGCTCCCAACAAATCAGTTTCCATTTTTCCTCTCCGTTTTCTCATAGCTGATTATCTCATGCTATCTGTAGAGATATCATAAAAAAAAATAAAAAATAAAAAAAAATCTATAATATCCAATTACCAAAATTGCGCACAAAAGAGCGACCTATTTCACAGTAGTGAGCGCACAAACGCTTTTTCCTTCGACGAGACGTTCCGTCTAACGAACGTTTCCAGTCTCGTTAATTACGATTCTCATTCGCATCCTTAGTCGAGAATGTCATCCTCTACTTTATCGATCTAACCGGTTCTTTTCAGGAAAATATCATTCCGCGCGACATATTTAGGCCGATGTACCTGTTAGGGCTCTTTTAGCCTGTTAGAGGATTGGAATAATTGCGCATTCACGAGATTACCGGTTGATTCTGAAACCGTTTATCCGTTTATGGAACAACGAGATCTTGAGGTAAAATGTATTATTCGTGGGAGAGGGGATTGAAAATGGTGGATTGGCCTAGTTGAATTTCGCGTACCATTCTATTTCGAGAATTTTCGCAATCGATTTTTGTTTGTAAAATTTGTTTTGTTGGATTTTTAGTAAGTAGTTTTAGTTAAATAAATTTTTAATTAAGTAAGTAATGTTCCTTAACTAAGTATAGAAATAAAGAAATGTTAGCTGTAATTACAGACTTAAAATTAAAAAATGAAAAAATCGAAAATTTATAAAAATAGAACAACGAAATCGAATTAAGATTTCTAATAAAATCTTGTCGTTGTAAAAATACATCGTTTTTCAAAATGGAGGGAATATGTCAGCGACAATATTTCAAAAATGACGTTACTAGCTGCCAATGTATTTAAAAAATTAAAAGCGAATTTTTGTACTTTTTCTATATCAAACGAGCAGAAATTCAGGTAATAATATAGGACAGTGTCAAGTTTTGTGAGAGACAAGTTATGAAACTGCGTCAAAGTGTTAATAACTGCAAGAAAATTGTAATGGAAGAAGTTATTTATTAAAGTATACGCTTCTGTTCGTAAGTATTACATCATCCTTACTGGTCTCGTGTTAAAACGCCGTTATTGATCCATGACATCGAAGAAGTTATTAACTGAACTCCTTTAAATAATAAATTTACCAACTATCATATAATATTTACAATTGATGTTACGAGTTATAAATTTCACTTCGACAATTTTATTAATTATTTCATATCGAAAATAATTATTAAGATATAAATGTTCTCGTTTATTAAGAACGTATTATACGAATTTGTACGAATGGAAAACGTTTAATTTACATTTTCTTAACGTCTTAACCTTTTTAAACCGATTCGATCGAAATATTTTATAATTAATCGTTTACAATTTTAACTTAAAATCTTTCAAACTATATTTTCTGCAAATATTTCAACTTCAAACAACAATTTTTACGGTTTTTCGGTGTAAATTGAAACACGCGATGAAAGTCGATAATACGAAGCGTTAAATAGCCCTTACATCACTTAGGATCCACGATCCTCGAAAATGTACGAGCCCTGTAGGAAGACTAAACTCTGTGTTTCAGTTATATGATAACGATAAACTATGAAATGTAGCCTGTCCAGTCTCGGTTATTTTTTTTATTCATATCCTGTAGGGCGGGCGAGTCATAAATAAGAAGAAAAGCGTTTATAACGCACTACATAAACATTTTTCCACCGTTTTCTCTGACGCGTATGTATTCATCAACAAGACTAATGCGCACCTTCGATTTTCGTTGATGAACAAAACGTCAAACGTTATTTTATTCCTTACATTCCCTTATATCGTATTTTATAAATTTTTCTTTTTTTTTTTTTTTTTTTCGATAGTTCGAGAGACATTTATATTTTCATATACCATTAAATATCTAACTATGAATTTAGCGATTCTAAATTTATCGAAAGAGAAACAATAATATGAATTTTGCGAGATAAAAATTGAATTGGATAAATAGTTGAATAATCATTGATCAAGCAATGGCCAATTGTCTATTACTAATTATTCAATCACTGCTCAGTGATCAATCAATGGCTAATCGTTAATCAATCATTAGTCAATTTCTGTTCAATCATTAATCAATCACTGATTAGTTAATGATAAATCACTAACCATTCACTGATCAATTATTAGTCAGTTAATTAGTCAATCAACCACTGACCAATTACTAATCAGTGATTAAACATGAATCATGAATCATAGCTACTCATTAATCAGTCATTGGTCAATAATCAGTCAATCACTAATTAGTCAATGGTAAATCATTAACCATTCACTGGTCAATCATTGATCAATTAATTAATCAATCACTGAGAATAACTACTTAGTCAGTAATCAATAACTAATCAATTAATCATCAATTAATAGTTAACTAATCACTGATTAGTTAATGACCAATCATTAATCATTCACTGTTCAGTTAATTAATCAATCACTAATCAATTACCAGTCAATCTATAATTAATTAATGATTAGTCCATAATCAATCTATTACTGTTCAAATTAGTCAATAAATAATGATTGTTAATTGATAATTAAAAAAAAAATATTCCAATAAAAAATATCTTTTCCACGAATCTCCTCCCCTTTCTTCCATTTTTTTCATTCTTCAACTCAATTTCCCCTCCTTTCCCCCTTCTCTGCCCTCGTTCACGAGGCGTTCGTCCGTTTGTTTATTAATTAAGGCTAATCATTTGCTCATCAAAGTGTGTATCTATATCTAGTTTGGAGCACTTTGAAAATCCGCAATCTGGCCTGTTGAACCAGAACCGATCGGCTCGGTGAATTATCGATCGGTTAGCAATGTCGAGACACGGGGTCGCTGCCGATACGTAAACGTATCGAGAAAACTCGTTCGGTTTCGATCGTTGAAATCGTTTTTCGGCGAGATCACCGAGCGGAGGATTTAGAAGAGACTTAAAAAGGAAAGGCTACGCCTCTTAGTTCTAGTCCCTGGAGTGACGTTTCTCAACCGTTTTTCACGAGACACGAACCCCTTTTTTTGCTACTGTGCCACACGAACCGAGTAACGTTTCTTTGCAGATCTTCAATTTTTTTCCAAAATAAGATTTCTATCTTTTTATAAACTTTTTCTTTGGAAATGGAATTTTGAGATAACGATACTTTATTGTTCGTGCTCTCTTTGTAATAATCTCTCGAACTAAATATCTCTCGATTTTTCGACGTAGCTTTTGAAGCAACTTAATATTATTTTTGAAATAACGTTGCATTTAAAAAATTGATATTAATATTGCATAACTCTTTACACTATTAACTTTTTTAAAAAAAATTTTTTCTCGTAATATTTCACACGTACAAATGATGTTCAATTTTATATTTTTATTATATAACATTTTTTTCACTTATTCTAAAAATATATATTTCGAAAAAAAATTCTATATTTTAAATCTTCATAAAAAAAAAAAAAAAAAAACTGAATATAATTCTATCAGACTTTTCAAATTTATCTAACAATTTGTCGTTAAACCTAACCTAACTTTGTCAAACAATCAGATAAAAATCGCGCGACAAAATACCCCTTAAATGTATTATATACATTTAAGCATTGTTTGCACTTCGACGTCTTTATCAAGGGAAGTGTTGTATCGAGCTTCCTCTTGAAACAAAACGCCCCATCCGAAGCGAGCACGAGAAACGAGCAGAAAACTTTCAGACAGATATTGCATTATCTTCCCGGTCGGGTGTCATTTCTTTCAAAATCGAAGGTGAATGTTTTACACAACAGCCTCGAGAAAAATTTCCAGTGATTACACCGGGTTTAATTAAATGTCAAACGCGTGTTGAAAGCGCTTGTAAAATGGGAAACTTGAATTACAAACGTGTGTATACAGGGTGTCTTCGAAATTACAAATTGGATGCTTTTTATTAATTTGTAAGACACGACTGATCTTAAATATTCAACAAACTCGTTTAGGATGTTCGATGAAATTTTTGGATTTGTTTGTGTTCGAGCACGGCACGTACCCGACGCTACTCGCGATTGGCCAACAATGTTTTTTGTCAATAACTCGTTAACGAAAATTTTTCCAAGGAAAAAGATTGCTTGAAATTATCTCTGGAATTATCTTTAGTTAAATCACGTTTCCATATTGGGAAAAAGGAATAAATTTTTTTCGAATAAGTTTCGACAAATTTTTAATCAGAATGGATTATCGATCGAGAAGAATAATTCGTAAGAATAAAGAAAAAATTAATTTTAAAGAATTGAATTTGACGTTTTAATTACGATTATTCGACTCGTTGACTGTAAATGTTCAATCTCGATTTTTTCCATCAAAAGATGAAATTTTATTTTATATTTTTTGGCTATATTCTCATATACAGCCTATCCTTGTATCCAATCGGAAATCAGCCAATTTCATTCACATTTGAAACACATTTTCAGATTCGATTTACTTGAAAACGAAGCTTCAAACTTTTTTTTCTTTTTTTTCGATTTATTTTACGCAGAACCATCATTCGACTTGCTAATAATTTCACAGATATCCCGCGTAATCTCTTCAATTCAGTTTCGTGTAACGAAACTCGAATACACAGTTGCACACATCGTTTTAACATTGTTTCACGTTGTTGCGTAAACTGTCCATTTGCGATTATTTTTCATATATGATTTAATTGGATTTTCGAGATGATGAAAAACGAGTTTGTCGAAGGAAAGTTGGATAATTTCACGAGGTTGGTAATTTCGAAAATGTGAACATGTGAGGGAAATTCACGATGCATAAAATATGTGGTCTCTGCCGCTTTTATATTTTGTATTTTGTCCCATCGTGATAAGCGTTACCATATAATAATAAATTGTCACCGCGAGGATTTATTAAAGCGATAAGATGGACTCGACGATGATTGGAAAGATAGGAAACAAAACAATTCAAGTTTTAGTAACGTTGCAACAATTTTTCTCCAGCTGTGGAACAAACTTTCCTTTTATCATCTGTTAATAATTAATATAATGATTTATATTAGAATTACACGCGAGATGCTTGATACCTTCGTTTCAGGTATGCGATGGAATATTTTATTTGTCGTGGAGATAGATACGTAAGGAAATATACATTATACGTAGCTTTTATTTCAAAAGTCAATTCATCGATGATATTACAAAACGAATCGTGGTTTTACTTTTTAAAAAAATTAAAAGTAAATTTTTACACTTAATTTGCAAAGATATTGAAAATAATGGAAAAAGTATATACACATTGTGTATGTATCATACAAGAATATTCTTTTATAGTTTCCTTTTTTTTTAAATTTCAATTTTATTTATATTATTAAGAGATTAATAAAGAATTTAAAATCGTTGGTTGCTTCCATTTTCAAGATCCTCAAATACATCTTTGTTCAATTCAGTCAAAGAAAATATAGTTCTCGTTTTTGTAAGGTTCATCAAAAGTTTCGTTACAAGATTTTGATGAAGGAATTGGATTCTCTCTTTGTATTGTGCATCGTTATTATGTCATGTATATGATAAGAAAGTTTTTTTTTTTCGTTAAAACAAGTAGCAGATGTTTGAATAATAATGTTACCAACCGAGTACTTGTTAGAGAAGGTGAAAGTCAAGTTCTTATTATAGCATTCATTATTATTCACAAGAAACCTTGGAATCTATTCTTGCAATACATTTGTAATATTTTTTTTCTTTTTTAATTTTTAATATCTCGAAAATAATATTAACGAGGAACTGCATTTCCAATCCAACAATTCTCTTATCCGACATTACATTAATGCCTTTTGAATAATATCTTCTCATATTTCCAATATTTCTCTCTTCTTTCTAATTTTCCATATCTAGAAGAACCAAACAATTTTCTTATATCCAATGTCAATATTTTGCGCATAAACATACCTTCAGAAGTTTCATTATGCTAATTTATAGTACTTCTTTTCCTTCCAATTTCCAACTCCTTGAAATCAATATTAACAATATATTATAATGTTTCAAACAATTTTTTTATACATCCAACATTAATGGTTCATGCACAAACATTCTTCTATTCTTCTTTCAGGTGCACAAGAGTTTTGTCATATTAATCATATTTGTAGTATTCCTTCTAATTTTTGATATCTCAAAAATTAACAATTACATTTCCATTGAAAACCACCTTTGTACATCTATTATATGTTAAATTAATATCTTTTGTGTAAATACTCTCATTTTTCATTAGATGCATAAGAATTTCATTATTCTAATCATAGCATTTCTTTCAACACCTTAAAAATAAAATTAAGAATAATATATATCCATTGAAAATAATTTCTTAATACATCAATTTCATGTTACATCAATGCTTCTTACATAAATATCTCCATTCCTCATTAGATGCACAATATTTATAGCCTTTTCTTTCAATATTTCAAAATCAAAATTAACAATAATACATTTCCATTGAACACAATTCTTTGTATATCCATTACATCCATTAATGTCTCATATAAAATTCTTCTTTTTTCCAATTTTCAATATCTAAAAAAAAAAACAAAATTAATAATAATACACTCCTATTAATAAACAATTCCAAATCCATTACACATTACCTGCATAAACATTTCCATTCTTTATTAAGTATACATATTCTATATATATATTGAATTTTCTATCAGTATCTTATTTCGCCAAATTTTGTTCACAAATTTATTATGCTTTAATTAAGCATTTAAGACATTTATGACGAATGATAAACGAAATATGATGGAGAGGTGGCGGCGTATTACATTTTCAAAATTGCATTTCCGGGTTGTTGCTGGCCGGCAATGTTTTTAAACGCCTCACTGTGGAAAATAGGATGAGAAAAGGTATGGCGAGGGGGCGGCGTTATCACGATAAACGAACGACCATATTTTTCTGAGACGTGGCTGCTTCCATTACATCCCCTCGTTAATGCCTTCCCTCCGTGGAAAGTGCATCCGGGTATCCGTAACGCCGCCTACGCCCCTGCACTTTATTAACTTCTCATCGTAATCAAGCGTTACCTTAACGCTAGCCGTTAGCGATAAGAAAGAAAAAAGGAATGATCAATTTGCATTTAAAGCCTTTCTCGCGTTGTCCAGTTTTGATCGTTCGATTGAAAATGAATTGTCAAGATACATAGTTAAATATTTTTTGAAAATTTATTAAGTTTATCATTTCAATCGAACGTTATTTTATTGTTAACGAGGAAGAGAAAGTTTCAACGGTGTCGATTCACGTTGCCCAGTTTTCAGTGTCAATTGATGAAAAATGAATATTAATCGATTGAAAACAAATATCGATCTGATATTTATTTTCCATGAAATTGTATTGTTTTCAAAAAGTCGATCATTAACACTGCGTTTAGTGTGACACTAAAAATCGCTAAGAATAAAATTCTCGAAACTTGTTTTTAAGACTATTTTTTGTAAATGGAAACTATGATAAGAATTGATAATTTTTACTGTCAATGGTATTCATTTGAAAAAAGAGGAGAGATATTTGAGAATTTTAATATTATTAAATATTTTCACCTTTATGTACCTCGCGCCAATGAAGAATGAATAAAAAGATTAAGCTTCAGATTTCGAGCCGACATATTATTTCATTTAATTGGCGTCGCATGTGTAACAAGAATAATAAGACGACACGGGAAACGAGGCAAACAATAGGGACGTAGTCCAATTACGTTCATAAGAATGCATTTTATTTCGATCATTGAGAGGTATTCGCGACAATGGCGGTTCATCGAAATAAGTGTGTTCATTGGAATCGCGGCGTTGCTCCATTAAGCGGAATCATTTTTTTCAGACTATTCTTTATGGTCTCGTAACGAACGATACTAGTCTAGCTTTACGATATAGTTGCTCGCTTGTTTCGCATAACCGAGACGATGAAACTTTCCTCGATGTAAAAAAGTACGTTCATCCTATGCTGTTTTGTACAATATACAACAAAGTTCTCGTGAAAAATAAGATAGAATTGTGAAGAAACTATTTTACAACTTTGCAAATGTTGTGTGTCTTTTTGATCTAACGGATCTTTCGATAATTCGGGATTTATTATACTTATATCCTTGTATAAGACACAAAATAATTTTTATATATATATATATATATATGCGTAACACAGTTGAAACATAATCTAAAAAAATAAATTAAAAAAATTAATCGTTAAAATCGTTAAAACGAACAATTATGTGATAAAACAACAGTTAATCAATTTTAACTAATTACAATAAAATAAAGTAAATACTATTTCCTTCCAACATTTAACAAATTACCGAACACTCATTGGATTTTATTCTCGAAAGTCATACGTAAAATCGATTGCAAAACTATTATTACATCAACTATTATTAGCCACAAATATGAATTATTAAAATAATTTAAGCTTAAATAATATCGAATTAATTCTGATTGATTAGATCTGACCACATATTATTTTCATTTATAATAATTATCGATCACGTTCTTATTAAATTCATGAAGTATAAAACATAACCTCAAAATTAAATTGTTAAAATATTTACCTTTGCTTTGAAATTAATTCCAACGAATTCAATTCAATTCAATTAAAACATAAAAACACAATTTTCTTCCAATGTTTAACAACGATTAAACTGTATGAATATTCAAACATTTTATTAACTTTTAAATTCACGAGATGCAAATTCAAAAATTGTAAAAATAGATAAATTTTATTAAACAAATAAAAATAATACGTAAATACCATTCCTTTCCAATGTTTAACAATGATCAAACTTATTATATAAACTATCGAGCACGTTCTTATTGGCTTTCGAACTCGCGAAAATCTATGGCTCGAGTCGCCATTTCGTTTATTGCTCTTAGAATTCCGCGGGTTCCTCGTTAACGAAAGGGAGAGAGCGCTATCTAGCGGCAATCGTGCTTATTATTACGATACTATGGCGAACCGTGGAGACGTTTCGTGCCTTTCAGCTATGGTTTCCTTAATGATCCAGGTAAATGAGAATGACTGGCGGTTAAAGTGCAATCGCCAGTTTTACGGCAAAACCCGGTATGTGCCCTCTACGATAACATATCGGTCGTCGTTTCTATTAATTTCGAAAATGCCATGAAACCTTTTCATAACGATCGCATAATTCGATACGAAATTGTTTCAGCTTTGACATTTTTACGTAAGTTGATTTAAGGTATTTGCACTTATTATCGAATACAGTTTTCGTATGATTGTAACAGTGGCAAATAAGAAATTTCAAAAATTTTAATTTATAAACTCAATTTATTTATTAGAATTCTAAGAAATCTAAAATATGTAACTTTTTTTATTATTACTTTACAATTTAATTACTAAAATCAGAAATTTAATATTTACAAATTTGTAGAATTATAAATTTGCATTTATTATTATGTCGCACAGTAAATTCTTCATCATTATTGAATTTTATGTAAAAGTTTTTTAATAAAAAAAAAAAAATATATATTTTGTAAAAATAAATGTGCACAATATTCAGATCATTGAATTACAAAGATAGCTGATTGAATCTTTAATATTTCATATTTTTTTACTTTGTAAGATTATTCTTAAAAAAAAATTTGTCATAAAATTTTAGCAATCTATTACTCAAATCTCAACATTCTATATAATCAAACTGATGAGAATCATCAAAGACATTAATTGGCAAAGGCTACCGAAACTCGTGTTTGCAAATTTTCGGTTTACAGCTATTTTGGTTGAGCGAAGTTTGTAGATTTGTCCGTTTTATATTTCAACGAGTAACTGGGTCACACTTTGAATTGTTCACCATCTAGCAAGCGAAAGAGAACAATAGAGGGATAGCGAAATGGTTAAAACCGTAGCTCGTTCAGAAGTATACATCTTAAGGTGGAAAATATGCTTCTCGAGCAGTCCATTATCGGTTACAAATAAAATATTGTTCTATATTTCAGGATTAAAATTTATTATTAATTTGTAAAATTTATCATTGCTTTGATGGATTTAAATATTTTATTTGGTAGTTATTACTATTTTAACTATTTATTAATTTTTAATGATAAAATAAAAAAATGGTAAAGAATTATTATATTTACATAACTGGATTATCTATTAAAAAAACAGCAGTTGCAAAATGCATCATTATATTTGCGACAAGAATTATGATAGCGAAAATGTAATTTTCTTTGAATTATTTATCTTTTTTTTCTAAGATTTGAAAAAAAATCGTTTCATTTGCATGATCAATTACCATTTATTATTTATAAATCTTCATTACACAGCACTTATTAAAAATCAATCGTCTTAATTTTTAAAAAATATATATCTTTAATAACGACGCGGCATTCTATTTTCTTCTTCGAAAAAAAAAAAAAATTAAATGAAATATCTCGCAATTATTCATACAGGTCTGTTGATATATTTAATCCGATCGTAATCGGTCAACTTAACATACACGATTCTCCGGGTTTTGCATTTTAAACGGCCGCTCCTCTTGCGAAATTTGCATAATGCTTTTAGCATGTGTTCTCGCTCAATTTTCCTGAGGGAGAAGCGAATTAGCGATCGACGATCTCGTTACATTGGGTATCGATGAGCGTTTCACTGTATTTTAAACTAAGTAATATGCAGGAGTTAAACAATGGAGAGATGATTGATGGCAAAGTAAGCATTGATGATTTCACATAATTCAAATTTTAAATCTTCTTAAACTTGAAAATGTTTGAATTTGTTAAATATTCGAGGATGTGTAAATTATATGAGAGAAAAGTGAATTGTTTGATTTATTTAATGCTCTCTTATGTAGTTTTATTCATGGATTAATATTAGATATTGATTTAATGCAATTTTTATTTAATGTATTTTTGTTAATAATAAATTTGATAACAAATTTTACAATCAAATTACAATCTATTTCACTCAAATTACAAAATTGATGGATCTTGTAAATTTAGAATTGAAGTTTCTATTTTATTTATTTATTCTATTTATTATAAACACTATTATTCTATTTTTATTTTTATTATGTCTTATTATTTATTTTTTTGTGATTACATATGTGAATATTATACTGATTGATAATTAAATAGCATCACAAATACAGAATTATTATTACGAGAAAAATCGATATCACATCATTAATCATAAAACATATTCTCGAGAATTGTTTAAATATATATGTATATCACTCTCAAAAGTATCACACTTCTAATCGATACAAATATGCAAGTCAATGTAGAATATGAATTCATTAGAAAATTGAATTTTCGAAAATTCCTTTATATCTTTATAGAATATTTTTTTTTGCAATATTCATTTATAAAAAATATTTTCGAAAGTAACTATATATATACTTTCCAACTATATATATTTCAAAAATATTCACACTTTCCATAATCGGTATAAATATACAAGTCAAAATTAGGTTAGGTTAGATTGAGAATAGGAAAGTAAAATTTTCGAAGATTGCACTGAAGAATATTTTTTCTTATATATTCGTCAAAAATATTTCTTGAGAGCGATTCTCTAAACTTTCACTCTCAACCGTATTCACATTCTTACATTAGATAATCGTTACAAATATTCCCATGTCAAACTTTCCAAGTGTTCTACGATCGCCCATCACTAGGCCAAATGTGTCGCGAATCATAGGCTCGAATCACTTTCACTTGGCACACATCACTGTCGTGTTTATGTATAAACGTATATACATAAATACCACGTATACACACGCGATTCTATTTATCGGTCCACGTTATTTCGGTCTATGCCTTGGCCGTTTTCGTGCGCTAACTCTATATCGAGGCCACAACTTATGCCCCTATATTCCAATTTAACGTATTAATTTGACGTAACCGCGTTAACAGCGCCTCGCAAGCGTCGGCTTAACCGACGGAAGCGGCCATTTTTTTCAATGGCGTACGCGTAAGGGCCAGTTATGTATGCGCATGTGTATGTGTGTATATCGTTAATGGAATATCACGATTTACTGGAAAAGATTCGATAATGTAATATCGTTTATAGTTTGATATTGAGTTTATATTTTAATGGATGTGTACGAATAAAAATTTTACAATATAGTGAATTGATCGATGGTAAATTGTTATAAGTGAAGTTATTTTTTTGATATCTATTGAACGAGACGAGGTTATGTTTTTTGAGTTTGTTGAATTTATCGTTATGATTGTTGATCGAAAGGAAAGAGAAATTATAGTTTTAGTTATATTTGATCTTGAAAATTTATTGGTAAGAAGAGAATATTGACGGGAAAAAAATTATTTGAAATCATATATTTTGTGACAAAAAAAGATTTTGTTCGTTCTTTAATATAAAATAATTAATAAGTTTTGTTATATATTTCTTATATTTTTTTTATTATCAGATAATTGCGTATATATATAATTTTCAAAACGATTAAAGTTCTTTAAAATAAAATGATAAAAGTTGGCTAGAAAATAGAATTCTTATTTTATTTCTTTTTTACCGACGAATCTTACATAAAATATACCGAATATATCTAAAATGATCGAATACAACCAATTATATATATATATATTTGTGTATCTTTATATATAATTTATTAATTTAAAACCAGAAACAAAAACTAATATTTAAATAAAAATTACCATTATTAAAATATCCGCAGAAAAAGATGAAGAGAAAAAAATCAAACATAGATCAGACAGTTGGATAGTAGGTAAAAAGTGCACGAAAATTTGTTACGATGACTTTATCATTCTTACGAAAAATGTTCAAAGCAACGCATTTCCTTTACCGATATGGAAAGCGTAGAATTACATTGTATGACCTGGAGCAATGTCTTAATGCTTTGCAAGAGAGCCACTTACTTCGTAATAGCATATTTCCGTGATAAATGGCCCCTTTTTCAAATATAAACCGCGTTAAGCACCAATTATTAGCATCTTAATCAGAAGGAATTGCGGGGTAATTTTTCTTAATTTGAAAGAAACAATAAATTCGCGAAACAAACGTGTGTTCGATTTGAAGCAAACGCGGTTCTCGTTATCGTTATGGATAACTCTTTCTTCTTCCTTTTTTTTTATTATTTTTTTTTTTCTCTCGAATGATTTATGATCATGATTTTATCGTATATTTGTTCCTCCGTATTGTAGCATCTCGCGTGACCACGCCAAGATTTAAAGCATGGCTTTTATGATTTCTTTTTGCTGATTATTTCGATCGTATTCCAAATATTTCACGATTAAGTCGTGAAATTAATGAACACTGCGCAAATAGTGCATTGTTTTGCGCTTTTCGAGATAATTTAATCAACGAGACAATTCGAGATATTTCTTTTCGTTTCTTTGTAAATTTTCAGAAACTTGAGAAAATAAAGAATAATAGTAGATAATATTAATATAGAATATTAGGATTAATTCACTTGATAATCGCTATTTCTTACAACAGTTATATTCCGATAATGGAAAAATGTTTCCGTCTATCAAGATATCCAGAAATAGTCACAGAAAAATATTATATTAATCCAAATTGTTGACCTGACACGAATTACAATATAATAAAAATCCAAAATAAACTTTAAAAAAAAAGTCAAATTAACTCAACAAAAACTGTTAATTTTCTATCCAAAAAATTTATTTTTTTTTTTAAAGAAATATTTTTTCCAAAAATCGTGGTGATCATACGGGACGTTCTATGCGATTGAGTTGCAATATCCAAATCTTTTTTTTTCTTTCATTTAAAAACCACTTAACGAAAGTTAAAAAAAAAAAAAAAAGAAAAAAAAACGTTTCAATCTCTTCCTCTGCTACAAACTAATTTCATCCAATTATCCGACAAGANATTAAAAAAAAAAAAAAAAACGAACGGAATGAAAAATCAAAAAAAAATTACAAAGTCAAAATCTCCTCTTTTCCTTTCTTTTTCTTTTCTTTTCTTTTCTTTTTTATCCATTTCTCTGATCATGCCGCTCAAAATAATTTTTTCGTCACCGTGATTCGAATGTCGCCCCTTTAAAGCTGCGTCGCGATATTTGTTAACGCGATTACACGCGTTGTCTTGCTACGAACGGTCAACCCCATCGACGATTAAACCACCTACCACCTGTTCCCGATTTTCCACGCGGTCGCCGCCTTTTCGAACGTGAAAACGCTCGTTCCGCCCCAACCCTATGACGTAAAAGGTTTTCACGATTGCTGGACGAGCTTTGGAAATCCACCACTCTCCTTCTCCTTCTTTCTCTCTGCCTGCCTGTCTGTCTGTCCTTGTCTCTGTCTCTGTCTCTGTCTGTCTCCTCGTTTCTATTAAAATGAAACAAAATTGGTTGATAGGATAGGGAAGATACGAGTGGAAAAAAAGTGGAGCAGAAAATTTATATAAGAATAGGTTTTGGAAGAAAAATAAAAATAAAAATTTCAAATTGCTCTTGGAAACTCTTCAAAAATTATTCTATATTTTTCTAAATCTCGAAGATCGGTAATTTTCTTTTTAATTAACGGAATGGAATCTTGATTTTGATCTCTCTCCTTCATTCTCTCTCTCTCTCTCTCTCTCTCTCTCGCTATCTCTCTATATTTGTTCTGTCTATCTTCCTCTCTTTCTCTGTTCTATCTCTTTCTTTTTGGTAATACCGCTTGGAATTATTTAATCAGTTGATCCGACACCGTTCCGCGGCAACGACCACGACGGATGAAGTTCCGCACGAAAACTTGCCACAGTATTCTATAATTGGTCCACGGGAACAAGAGCGTGCCCCAATTCCGTGCACGCGTTTCTATACGCGGTAGTTGTAAGCTTGTTTCAGCTTGTCCTCTTAGCACGAATCCCCGAAAACGAATTTGGTCGCTCTGTGTTTTTGTTGATCTTGGCGGAAAGGTGGAATTGGGAACGGTGGTGTTTGTAGGTTTGAAATAATTCGGAATGGTGTTTTGGACGGTGTTCTATATTAGAATTGGAGATGTTTCGTTATGGAAGGGGAGAAGATGGGAAATAAGTTTTCATCACTGGGATGATGTGCGATTTGATGCGATTTGAGATACTCGTTGTTTCGTAGATAGATGGATCAAGTGCATTCTTTTCTGCAAAAATATAAATTTATGAAACGTTTTTACTTTATTTTGCAATTACGAATTTGATCATAATTTTAATTTTTTTCAGATGTAGAAAGAAATGTAATTCAATTAAAAGTAGCGAAAACTGCTTAAAATTATTTCAAGTTGCTTTTCAAGTTGATTCGAGAAGAGAAAAATACAAGAATCGTGTTACAAGGATTAATAAACTTGGATCTCCGGGGAACGGTTCCTAATAAGCCTCTCAAGATTCCAAACAAGTGCAAAACTAAAAAATTGAAAGTAGTATTTGTTCCAAACTTTAGCTAAGAATCTTACCTTGAACTAACTTACTTACCAAATCCTCTGCTTTAAGCTCTGTATTGTATCTTTACTTGTGCCAATGATAATATAAAAAAATTATTTCGATAAATGTTCAAATACTATCAAATTTTTTAATTCCATTCATTTACAAAAAATTTAAATTTAATTTCTATTCCAATCAGAAATTTGCATTGTCATTTGTGATAATTCATTTCTGATATTAACACGTAAATTTCTTAAAATTTCCTATAAATACCACCTTCGTAAGAATTAAAATCAAAGTCGATTGATTCTTCCTTTATGAATATCCTAAAAAAAAAAATCGAAATTAAATCCAAATTAAATTAAATTTCTTCTCTTTCGTAAAAATCCAACACTCTTTTATTCTATAATTATATTTGGCGATCTACTCAAGAACGATAAAAAAAAAAATCGAAATTAAATCCATAGCAAGAAATATCTAGTCGTCTACCTACCTCTATCGACTTCTTTGCTCTATATTTTCGTAAAAATTCCAATATTGCTTTATTCGAACATATATTATATTCCATATTTGACGATCCACTCAAGACCGACAGCTATTCCGAATCGTGGAAAGAGCACCGATTCCTGAGGAGAAACCGAGGTGACGGATACGGAATTTCAATCCTTCCGGTGAAACGGACTCGTGACTGCGGGCGTAGCTTTCCGGGATATCGATACGGTTTCGAACGACTCTTTCCTATTCGAGATCGAGGAGACAGGCCAGATGTCCATTAGCCTTTCTTCCATTGACACCGGTACAGGCGAACTTGAATAAAAGCGAATCGGGATATGCTCGCCTCGCGAAACGCTCGCGAATGCCATTCTAGAATCCTTCGTGGTAGACAGGTTTTAGATTCCGTTTATCGATAGGTGTATAAATATTTATACTGGATGTAGAAAAGAGTTGTCGTGATTTTTTGAGATCGATGAAAGTGAACAATATAGTTTCTTTTTCTTTTTTTTGTAAATAGAGATTGAGAAAAGATTGTAATTTTTCTGGAATTAATGAAAAAGAATTATTTAATTATTAATGAAAAAGAATTATTTTAGGAATATTTTTGATTTTAGTTATGGAAGAATAATTTTTGTTAATGTTTTATAGCCGGATATTTTGTATCTAGCGAGATAAGTTATGGATGGAAATTATTTTTACAAGTTCATATTTAAAAAGAAATAGCTTCATATATTCTTTAATAGTTTAATTTAAAATAATATAAAATTATAGTATAATTCCATTTTCTATCGATTAGATTTACATTATGATTTTTCAATTCTCTTATCGAGATGTATTAATTAAAAAGCAGAATTATAAAGAATTTGTAATATCGTTCAAAGACTTTACAATAGCAGAGATACGAGAAGTCATATTGTATCGGTGAATGGCACGCGCCAAATGTCGGCGCACACTTGCTCTCATTTCCTTTTTCCTGTTTATCACAATGCTGTATGCAGCTTAGTGACCGACCGTTGGCTTTTTGCCGACGTTCCTGCCGCGACAACCTCTTTTTTCCTCGCGTATTTCCGCCATTGTCATTGACACAAACCTCGTTACTCAATCTCCAGAAGCATTTCCCCCTCGTGAACAGTTGATTTCCTGCAATTAATGTCACCGGTTTAATCTGGTTTAATTGATTCGATTGAATTAAGCACCACCAAAAGCAAACAATTTTCTTAATTACTGACCCTCTGTGCCTGGCGTGGACACTTAAGTTGATCTATCCGATTAAAGATAGTAAAATTAAAAGGTGAGTAATTGAAATTATTGCTCATTGACACGTTATGTAATTATATTTATTGAAGAATATTTCTAAATAAGCATATTTTACATAGCAATGATTTCCAACTTGACAGTTTCGATCAGAGTCGATCAATGCTCGATATATACTGAAAACTTTATTCGGCATTATTCGGCAATGTTCGGCATTGACCGAAGATTACGATTAGCTTCGGTAATGTTCGGCATGTTTCGGTAATTCCGATTAGAGCCGAACTTGTGTAACGGTTTTTAAACGTTTTCTCGAGATATTAAAAGATATATTTTCGTTGCTTATTTTTGTGAAATTAATTAATAATACTATTAACGGAGAGTTTTGAGATTTCACGATATAATATTAATATTTATTCTTACAGATATTAAATAGAGAATCGTTGGTGTTTTCAAAAAAAATAGAAGAAAGAGAAATATTAAATTAAATATTATTTATAGAAATGTAAAATTAATTAAATTAAATGAAACTGTAAAACATGACATTTTAGATAACTTTTTATCTCTCAAATTTTAGATCTTTTTCATGTTTAGATTATAAAATTTATATCGTAATCTAATGAATTTAATGAAATATCAAGCTCATTACATATATGTTTATTTCATAATTATAACCATAATTTAATTATTGTTTTTATTGAACGAATCCTCCCCAATTGATTAATTAATTTCGAATTGGACGGAACGATCCTGTTAATCAATTATTTTCAAACATATATTTGTTTCTGAAACAACATCCATTGTTTCCAAAATGATTTAAAAAAAAAAGAAAAAAATCATAATTCATATGTTACGTTGAACTATTAGAAAATCCAATCTTTCCAAATTAAAATTTATTGGCTGGCACAAGTTGAACGTCGAATTCGTTACGTAAATTCGCATTAAATCCTAATAGGTGGAAAGTTGTAAAATCTTTAGGCCATTGTAAAAGGTTATAGGAACTTGGCCATTATCGAGTGGCAAGGAAGTTCTGAAAGGTGGTGTCGCGACTTATGGACGAAGCACTGTGAGACAACGGGAAGGACATAACGGGTCTTTCATGTCGTCCTTCATGGCTCGTTGTTTCGCGATATTTTTCAACTGTGAAATGAACGAACACGGGATGAAACGCGATCCTTAATCTAAACACGAACCATTCGTCTAAGCGAACTGACGATATTACCAACAATTTGACCGCGTTTAAGTTTCGAAAGCAGTTTGCATCTTAATTAAATAATGACATCGTGCGCAGAACAATTGACGCGAGCAACTCTTCAACCATTCTCGTCCTGCTCTGATTTTCTTCCAACGTCCTCGTCACGTTTCCGTAAATTTTTTCGGTTCAAATATTTTCATAACGTGTATAAATGTTTAATGTTTTTTGGTGACGTTTCGATTTTTTTTTTAAAGTTTTTTTTAAGATTTGGAAATGAAAAGAAAATGGATCTTATTTTTTTTATGTAAAATAATTTTTAAGGAATGTTTAAAAGTAAAGGGACGAGAAGGAAGATTATAATTGAATTAAGTAAAATAAATATCAGTTTTTATATTTAATAAATTCAATTAATTGAAAAATTTATATAAAATGAGTAAACAATGTAGTAAACAATTTTCCGTTAAACATCCGACTTCCTAGTCTTATTATTTTAATACCAGTTTATTAATATTTATGAAAGTATAGAAGATAAAGAACAGCTTGTTGAACACAAGTTCTTTTGTATAAAGAGGAATCTCATAAAGTAAAGGTATCCTCCTTTTTTGTCAATCTTTTTTTCCCTACCTTTTTATATGAAATTCTGTCTTTCTTATCGAATAATCGAGTTTTTCTACGATTTCCCTCGAACAAATGTGATATTCGTTTTAAAATCGTCGATAACGTTGAGAAGAAAAATCCTTTTTTTAAAAGATACAAAAAGTAATAAATTCCCTCTCTATTTTTCTCCAATTTTATTTCGTAAACTGTAAAAATATTCTGTCCTCTGATCAAATTAAAAAAAAACGAAAGATTTAGCGCGAAAGAATTCCCTCTTCCCTTTTTTTCAAAAATTACTGTTGCAATTCAATAAAAATTTGTGCAGATGGATTTTTTTTTACTTATTCACGTAATGAGTCGATGATAAAAACGAATACGGAAATAAAATATTTTCATCGACGTGTATCGACAGAACAGAATTTTTACCGGCAAATGGTAATTTCCTTTTCAGAAACGGGCAGCGGCCGCGCTTTTTTTGAATAATATCCGCGCAATGCGGTTATCGATACCAATTTACCAAGGTTTGTTTGTGTTGGAAAGATATTCATTCGAGCTTTTCAATATTCTTCGTTTCAATGCAAGATAAAAGAAATGGAGGATATCGGAAATCCGTACAATATTTTTGGCGCGGGAGATAGAGACACACCTGCCTATTTAATACGACGATATTTATACCGCATATTCAACATCGTGAACTGCGCGCACTGTATCGCAAAACTTTTTCTCTCTCCCTTTCTTTCCCCCCTTTTTTTTTCTCTCTTTTTGAACATCGAATAAATTATGAAGTTATTCCACTGGACGATCCTTTGATCATTTATGTAATAACGTGTGTTTAACAATTAACATTATTTTCAATATATATCATTCACCTTTTCACGATTATCGGATAAGAAATGCGTATTTTTGAATTTTTTAATACTCCATAATATTTCCTTTGTCAGCTTATAATTATTTGCGATTTTTAGTAGATATAATACAAGCATTTTATATGTTTAAGTCGAATAATAAAGTGTCACTTTAATTCTAATTTCCAGTTTTTTCACATTTTTTTGATTTATTGCTCGGTTTCCATTGAAAAATTGTTTGAAAATTCATCGAGAGAAAAAATCGTACATGGTACTTAGTAGTAATTAGTTCGTTATTCAAATATTCTTTTCCTCTGTATACGTAACTCAAGATCAAATATTCGTTGCTTGAATCACATAGTGTATATCCAAGTACCGTTGATTTCTTTACCAAAACCGAAAAAAATTCAATTTCGTGGTTGGAGTGGAAGGTCTCTTTCTAAAAAGTGACGACCTTCATACGTATACACTGTTTTTACCGTTCACGGTTGGACGAGCAGTTTTTCAATTCGATAAAGCGTTCCACGAGTCACGCGCCGTTGAAACGTCGTCGTTGCGCGGAAGAAAAAGTATTTTTCTCCACGCAAGAAAGAGAAGGGAAACAGATCTCAGCGCGCATCGCTTTATGCAGTATCATGGAATGCGCATTTTCGCATTCATATCAATGTTTCTGAATTATTCGTGAAAATCCAACCACTTCTCTCTACTTTGTCTTGTATATCTACCAATCGCATTCTATCAATGTTTGTTTACTCTCTGTAATGAAGAGACGAAGAGAGTGGGGAGAGGTGAGCTGAAAAAAGTGACGGTTGGCCACGAGACGAGGTTTCGTATATAGGTTGAAATATTCTTGCGATTTTGGGAAAGAAAAGGGTTTTTACAACGGTCGTGTCCGGCATTAATGCGGTTGTTACATTGTTGGAAATTATTTTCTCGCGGATGAAGTTGCTCGTGGAGGCAACTTTTCCAGTAGTTTTTTTAATCTCTTCTTTCTCTTCTTTTTATTTCTTCTTCTTCTTATTCGTTTTTTTTCTTATAGCTTTAATTCATTGTAAAAATTTAAATGATCGATATTTCTTTGTTTTTTCGTGTAAATAATAAATCTTAATCTAAATGACTAAAGTTAACGATTAATTATTAGTTAAAAATATGTCTTTTTATTTGTGATATTTTTTTTTGTAATATTAAAGAAATCTGCATTTCATGATATGAACTATCTAATTAATGATATAGGAGCATATAAAGTGATAGTGCAATTTTTGAATATGCTTTTATTAAAATAAATATTATGTAAAGTGTCCTTTGAGATTATAATTTTAATCGTGCATATATATGTAAAGTAATTTATTATTAAAATCTGATTAATTTAATCAGATTTAACAATGAAATCCATAAAGAATATCCATTTTGTTGAACTTTTTAATTAAATATATTCAGAAAAAATATAGTTGAAATTTTTAATATTGGCACTTTTATTTACATTACATCGATGTAAAGGAAAAAATTAATTGGATAGAAAATATCTCTTGTATTATTATATGCAGGGTGAGTCATAAGAATGAAATAACGCGAATATTCTTGAAAATATTTTAAAAATGTTTCAAATTAAATGTGTTTCCTAAATTAATAATTTCTATCCTCTTATCATTATATTATATTATTAATTAATTAACAATTTTGAACTAAAATTTATTATTCCAAGAATTTTTTTTCCCCCTTTCTCTAACCAAATTTTTCTGGCATATTTTAGAAGAAATTATACAGAATAACGCAATATATGATATGAAGAGCCAATTTTTGTTCATAGCGGGTCAGAGAAGAGTATGCTAAATATGCAAGATGATAAATTTCATGAGTTTTCAAGCACGAAATGCATTCGTGATATTATGAGCTTTTGTTTAATAGTCTTCGTTCAAATTATCTCACATTTCCTCTTTATTTTTGTCAAAAGAAAAAAAAAAATTATTGAAAGATACGTTACAAATTCACATTAATTAAAATTCGTATTTGAAAAATAATCATTCTATAAATCTCTATACTAAATTTATTCTTTTCTAAACAATCAACATCCTTTTTTCCAAACAATATCGAATCGAATAAATTTCAAGATAAATCGACGAATAACTTCAAAGATATAGAAGTTACGGAATAAACAAACGATAAAAAATCCCATAAAAAAAAGAGTTAAACTGCACGATTACCTTACATTGTTGCCACATTTGTTTCAAATTCGCCAGTTTGTTCTTCCTCTCCCAAGACCATTCCTCCAAGTTTATCGAACTTCATCGAGTTTTCTATAATCAGAACAACGAACAAAGAAAAAAAAAACTGACTCGTCTGATTAACCATTCGAGATGTCGAGAGTATATCCGATCGTTTAACCCGCATAAACGAAAGGAAGGCTTGTAAACCGCGAAAATAAATAAACTTGGGCGAAATCCAATGGAATTCGTTAACAGAATTCGAATAGAGGCGCTTCGATCGCAGGAATCGTTTCAACTCGGTAAATTCGAACGGACTCTTCTCATTCCCGGGACGCAAAGTAAATTCGACATTCATTACCCCGAATCGTTTGTTCGTTTGATTCTCTTTGAGCCAAGCCGTTTTCGAGTCTGGCCGTTTCCAAACTCTATGAACTTGGATCCTTGAAAAGTTTTCCCTCCTTCGACATTTATTCGATTATTCCGATATTCTTTCATGGGATCAGTCAGATTTGTTTTTCATCGCGATCATTTCACTATGACGACACGCCATTTGCTTTCCACGCATGTGCAGTTTATCTCGAACTAGTCAAATTGTTTGAGAGAAGAATTGATTTATTGGTGTTGATAATTTTTTAATGGAAATTAATTTAAATGAAATTTTTTTATGCATTGTTGTTGATCGGTATAATTAATTCATAAATTAGCTGAAATCAATATTTAATCGAAAATGTTTGATCAAACTTCGCTTAATCAAAAGTTAATCTTCGGATATTCTCTGATTAAATTTAATGTATTTAATCGCTGAACGCTCATTCAAATAACAAGGTTCGATTAATTGCTTTAAAAACGTTTAAACATTTTTAAAAATGGAACAGAAATACATTTTATTCCTTGAAAATGAATCTTGACGCAACGTTTCTTAAATTCCAAGCTCGTGAATCAAAACGTTGATTCCAGATCTAAAAGATATTTTTAAACGTCGATTTCAGCGGTGACTATTTTCGTCTTCGAAGAATAATGGTTGAAAATATGTGAAAATTTCTCAGCTGAAACAATTATCTTCAAAAGTTATTCGAATGAAAAATTTACAGGTGAAACAATTCACGAAGATATTCGTATTATATCGCGAGAAAAATTCACCTTGAAAATCCTAATTTTAATGAAAGTCTCGCTAGTAAAACATATAATAGATCAGGGTTGGATTAATAAAATTTTTCCAAAGCAAACTGCAAAGTATAATAGCTTAATTTTTTTTTTCAACGAAAAATCTTTTCGAGATCCTCAAAGTTTCGACATTCTTTCATGTTTCGAATGCACACATGGTTTTGTTAAAAAAAAATCGTATTAAACGATATTTTCAGAATTAAAATTCGACAAATATTCCATATTTCCATCGTTAAGAGTTGTTTCATTCACGGGAAGCGTTCAAATACTTTCGAAGAGAGACGTTGATTTGGATCGACCGAATCGATAAAACAGAAATTAAAGACAGATGTATCGACAGAGAAATTTTTTCCATTAATCATGGCGGGTATCGCGTTCCACCTGTCTCGATGAACGAGCAGTTAACCATGGGCGAAACGTCGCGTCGGCTAATATAATTATGAACACCATTACCAGTGCGTATAATAGGATTCTAATGACTTAGTAGTTGGCAGACATTGTATTCGACTCGACGGATCGATCGTGCGGAACATAGTTGCTTAATTGATTCTCTAAAGAGACGCGTGGCGATTATTTAAAACGTATTATTTGAAGACATTTCAACACCTTCCTGCCTTTATTAATTAGAGTATCAATTACTCTATTATTTGCGATTATAAATATTATATTTCAAATAAAACGAAATGAAACACAAACACGTTAATATACAAGATATTTCGTTCAACTGGATTATCATCTCTTGTGAAAACTTGAAACTAAATCCAATTGATCCAGGAAATATTTCGTTTTGAACGTTCAACAGGAGGTTGAAATAACGAGGATGACAATAACCACTTACGATTGGCTCTAGTTCAACACAATAAACACAGCGCTGCTGGACAATTCCTGAAATCGGAATCATCCAATCAAACCATGCATATGCCTTTTGAAACTTCATACATTTATCTATTTTCTAAAAACTATCCATCTTAGAAACCTCGATCGAGCTTATTCCACGCGATTTCCCAAATCCATCCAATTCCCACCGTTATAAATACCAATATCGTTAACCATTATCGAATTTTCGAGAAAGGAAAGGCAAAAGCTTGGTTTTCTAAACCGCGCAAGTTCCCTCCCCCCGTTGAGTGGATTCCTTATCGCTGGTCGCCGCCTTAATGCATTTACAACGTCGCCACCATAAAACCGAGGCAGTAAGGGGTTAACAGGGCCGCGTATCGCGTTCCAAGAGCCGACACTCGCGATTCCCTCGAGGAAAAGGCGCAGCCCGGATCTTCCTCCTCGGTTAAAAGCTCAGGTGTGCTTTTCACGTGTACATATACAAGGTGTCTAAAAAATTTCGGAGATTTTTCTCTGCTCAAAAATTTTCGTCGTTCGACAATGTTGATTACGCACGAACAAATTCAAATAATATATATATCGTAGAATATATATGAGACATACAATATGTTTCTTTATATATCACGAAAAAAAATTTTAATAATTTTTCAACACATTTTTTTCGAGATATGATATTATTCTTGGACTTGTTTGTGATTCATAGGCGGATCGTAGCCATTGCTACTTCTGCCACCAAGTTACCAAGTGTTTCTTTCTTAATAACTCGTTAACGAAAATTTTTGCGAAGAAAAATGTTGTTCGAAATCTCCAGTTTCCAAAATTTTTGGGACACCCTGTGTGTGTACAGAAGAGAGGAGGAAGATCCACGAATCTGTGTAATCGCTCTCGATATTCCACCCTCGTAACGACGCCCTTTAAGTTTGGAATGGAAGTAAGGGAATTTCCAAGTGGTTTCGGAGAGTTGATATCAAAGTTAAGTTTAAGTTTGCGTATTTTTGATAACGATCGAATTTGATAGGCGATCTGTGATATATTCGCGAATGACTCTAAAAGATTTGATTATTGTTCTTGTATATCTGTAAATCTACAGAAAAAATCGTGTAACAAGGTAAAACTGTTTTTAATTATCGATTAGTAATTAATATAAATTCGAAGAGTTAGATTAAAAATATAGCTTAATTAGTATTGAGCTAAAAAATTGTAATTTATGGATGCATTTCTGTTCTTAATTATACGAACATCTGGTATGTATATATGTACATATATATATATATATAGACTCGATATACATGCATTCGAACCCTTGCACGATTAATTTGTGGATAGGAGATACGCTTTCCCTTAGGCCTAGTCCGTTAATCTATGTCTCAATTATCGAAATGATGGAAGATCATGATCGAGATCTTAATCAAGTTCGTAGACATCTGTTTATTAACCTAATCACACGTATCATATTTAATATGAACGATCAATAATTTTCCTTCACTTTTTTTTAACTTCACTTTTCGAATGATTCCTAGAAACATTACAATTCGATTCTATTAACAATCGAATTAGTTAAAAATCTAGTTTAAAAAAGAAAAAGAAAAATAAAAAGAGAGAAGATGAAAGAATAATCGAGCAGATAAACGTTCGAAAATGGATGAAGGAGAGAAACGGTAGAAGCCAGTAGGAGGAGAAGGGGAAAGATAACAAGCAGCCACCATCCGGCCTCTCCTCCTGACTGTTCTATCACGTTTCGTTTCCTTTCCACCTATGCCTATACACAAACGAGGAGACATCGACGCTACCTTCTCGTTCAAACAGTCGTGGAACTTAACCGCAAACAGAGCCACGGTTTCGTTCCTGAGAATCGTGAGAGGAGGGGGGCTGGGGGAGTGGCGCACTCGACGAATATCGAAGGAAAGCAAGCGACGAGAAGAGAGGATTGTAGCGTAGCCAAAGGATGATTGTACAAGGGTAGTAAGTTGCTCTAGCTAGCACAGTAAATTTTGTTCGGTCAAAGTTTGTTTGGTTTTCAAGGATCTGGAAAATGGAAATTGAAATTCATTATGCGCGACAAATCTGAGATGGAGATGGAGATTGATTTAATTGGAATCACGGCAGGGCGGGATAGATAAGTGGATTTTCCTGTTAAATATTTATATATTTCATATGTTCATTTATAAATTTTGAAAAAAAGAAAAATTCAATTCGTTATAATATAATATTGATTAACTTTCTGACAATGAACGAACGATTCGTTAAAAGCGCAGAAGTCTATTCTTTGAAACGTTTTTTTTTTGTTTATCTCGATTCAATTTCCTGAAATATATATATCGTCGTTTATAGGAAAAGAGTGATTTACTTTCAATCCTATTAAAATTAAGAAAACTTTGAATCGCTATAACTTTGAAAATAATTACTTCCGGTCAATGAATGAACGATCGTTAGAAGCGCGGAATCTTACACTTTGAAATGCTTTTCGATTTATACCAATACGATTTCCGGTTCCCAAGATATCGTCGCGTAAAGAAAAATTAATTTTTAATCATTTACCTCGAACCTTAAAATTAAATCCTATTAAAATTAAGAAAACTTTGAACCGCTATAACTCCGAAAATAATGACTTCCTGTCAACGAATCAACGATCATTGGAAGCGCAGAACCTTACTCTTTGAAATGCTTTTCGATTTATACCAATACGACTTCCGGTTCCCAAGATATCGTCGCGTAAAGAAAAATTAATTTTTAATCATTTACCTCGAACCTTAAAATTAAACCCTATTAAAATTAAGAAAACTTTGAACCGCTATAACTCCGAAAATAATGATTTCCTGTCAACGAATCAACGATCATTGGAAGCGCGGAACCCTCCTCTTTAAAATGCTTTTTCGTTTATTTCCATAAAACTTCCGGTTCTCGAGATATCGTCGTGTAAAGGAAAAGTTAATTTTTGTCCGTTTACTAATCCCGTTCGTTTATTCGTCTCATTGATCTATTCCAAACTCCAGACACGAGTGACAGACACGATTTCTAGAAAAACGTAGCGCACGATTCTTGGAGAAGAAGAATGTAGTACGCATTTCACAAGAAAAAATATAGGTCATACACGTCCACTCATAATCTCCACGCTACGTTATATGCTATGCAAACTTTGAATCGTTGTATCTCGACAATCGATTGACATATCGAGATAAATGAAAAAGTGACTTCAATCGCGTGTTTTTCCCTATCTCCCGAATGAGCTTCGATCTAGTTTTGTGAAAAATTACTGATACAACAGCAATTTCGTGTTATCTCGTTGCATTACCTTATAAAATCGAGACGCACGACGATTCCCATCGTCTCGAACGTACCCGTAAAGTAGGAAGGGAAAAAGGACGACACGCACGCGTGATACAAACAAATGGACGAGATTGAAACAATTTGGCCTTACATCCTACACACTCGCTTATCCTTCCGGCGCTTACGTTCATCCTACGTACACGACAACCCACCCGTCTTTGTTAACTGTGCAAAGAGAAGGGAGGATGGATGCGGCAGTTAGCGAGGGCTTAAGCGTGGCTCGCTTAGTTTCCAGGTTGGTTAGTTTAGGCATGTGTCGTGGCAGTTCCGCGACCAACCTCGTCCACCGCAGCTATTTGCCCCTGGAAACGAGACGCTTGTTTCATAAGCGAAACAAGACCGTTGCTGCTGGGAATTTCGTACGGTTCCACGGAGGGATCGAACGATTTCTAGGGGGAGGTGGTGATGGATGCCGGCGGATTGCTAGGACAGGGGTTCTCATATATGCGCCGAGACTCGAAAAGAGTGACGACCTCACGGAATGTCGGGGACGTTGATTGGCCGTTGTTGATGGGAACGGTCGGATCCTAATCGATCTTTTAAACCTTCTCCTTCGTCTCTCTTCCTTTTTTTTTCTTTTTTTTTTTTTTTTTTCGTCATTCGAACGAATTGTCCGCGAATGATACTTTTAGGTAGGGGTAATACGTTTCTCGACAAACTGACGTTGTACTTTTATTCTCTGTTTCAGGTAACGTCAGTCGTTCCGTTTCTCGTGGAAGATAAATATGTACGTAAGTAAATAGCAATTTGAATTAAACCCGTTTACGTGTCTTTTTCTCGTTTTTCTTATTTACAAATCCTCTCTCTCTCTGCATGCTTTCGCTTCAACCTTTACCCAGATAAATTTGTACCATTTGCAAGTTTGAACTGCAAGTTTGATCGTATAAGGTGATATAATTATTTGATTTAATGATATATCTCCTTCTTGATTCTTAAAAAATTAAATCCTTCCATTCAACGCGTTATCCAAAATGAAAATTTGTTATCGGTTGTGATTTTATCCCTCGAGTTGATTACTCGAATCATATCACCGTATAAATTTAATGAGAGTATTTGTCACAATCACGTATGTTAATGAAACTTGGTAAATGATAGATGTATACGGCAAACAAACGACAGGGGGGAGGGGAGACCTTTGTCGTGGTCATTGCATTTTCATTCGCGCCAATTCGCCCGTGTTGATGTTGAAACATTCTGTTATCAACTTCGATCCACTTTGACTCGGTTTCGAAATGGGGGGGGGGGGTTATGTAGTTCCAATCGAATATATTTTACACCGTGAAATTTACACCCGTTAACGACATACGATTTCCTATGGTTTCGATTTCTAATTTTATTATTTCAGGAAGAGAAGTGTAAAAGTATCGATTTTTAACTTGAAAATTTTAAATATGATTTTTTTTATTATTTGTTGTAACAATGATTGATCCGTTACAGGATAAATATATTCTGCTTCAAAATTTGCACCCGTTAACGACACATACGATTTCATATGATTTCGATTTCTAATTTTATTATTTCAGGGAAGGAATACGAGAGAAGTATAAAAGTATCGATTTTTAACTTGAAAATTTGAAATATGATTTTTTTTATTATTTTTCAACAATGATTGATTCGTTACAGGATAAATATATTCTGCTTCAAAATTTACTTTACTTTGGAAACTTTGGAAAAGGATGAAACGGATCTTCCTATTCTGGAACAGAATATTTTGAATGTTGGTTAAAAGCGTCAGATGTCGCTTAATATTTTCCAATAATCCCTTTCCACTAATCGAATTATCGTTATTTCAAATAAATTTCAAAATAAATCAGATTCACATTCGTCATTTCGAAATTTTTCTTCTCTTCTATTTTTCTTCATTTTCTGCTTATTTTTAAATTCATCGTCTTGCTCCTTGCTTGTCGCTTCCTTTCATTTCTTCAAATGGAATTGTATCGTTATATACGAGCTACAGGAAGAAATAGGGCAATTTATTAAGCAATTTATTAATGGACTAATAACAGTAATAATAATAATAATATCACAATTCAATATCACGATGACAAGAGGGAGAGAGGTTATAAAAGTTATCTCGTAACCTCTGATGACAAATTGCGGGGAGGGGCGGGAAGATTAAACGAGAGCCGGTCGTTGCGATCCATTGGTCGCAGCATCTTAGCGTGGCTCGATCGAGGGGAATCGAACGAGCAAAATTCATCCAAGATGTTATTAACTTTGTGCAATATATATATATATATATATATATATATATATATACTTGGCAACTTTAACGCTTAAACGCGTAACCAAGTGTATCTAAATCCCATCTTCGCAACCCTCTCAATCTTCCCGTTTTCCAACCCGTTCAACCGCCTTAATAAACAACCGGCCGAGAATCGCGTCGCGAGCGAATTACCATTAAATAACGCTCGAGATATGTTTAACGCTCGAACGAAAGAAGGGGAAAAGAACTTCGAGTTTCCGCCACGAGTGTCGCCTCTGTCGAGAAAGTAACCGGTCAAAAATTTCGAATGAACTCACTTCGCTCACTTTTATCTCGTAGATAATTGTAATCGATTTCGTTTTTCGATTACCGTCACAATTATTATTACGTTTTTCGAACAATTAATACTCGACTTAATCGAATCGATCGTAATTTGGAAAATTTTTTTTTCTTCGATAATGAATAGTAAATAATAAGTGGTGATTTAAAAAAAAAAATTGAATATTGTATGAAAGGATTTTGGTGACGGAATGTAAGGAAAGTTCGATCCGTATCAGATTTTATCGTCGCGGCGCGAGGCTGTAATATATAGGGATTTGCATTCGTCCATATTCGTGAATTTTGTATAAGCATTGTAAAAATATTAAAGATTCTCATTCATAAAATATATATGATCGAGAGTGGAAAAATTCTTATTCAAATATTGTGGAAATTGTCCACGAAAAAAAAAAAAAAGGAAAAAAATATGAATACAGTATCAGCGAGCACGCTTGTCAACGAAGAAAGAGTTGGGGAGGGGGATGAGGAAGAAGGGTGGAAACACTTAGAGAGAGAAGTGGAGCAGAGTTTTCGAGCCCATGGTAGATTGGTCTGTCGGGGTTGGACTTTTTAACCGGCCACGGAAGACAAAAGTGCTTTTAATGCTTTAACGAGCCGCCGCTCCACCATTGTTCTCCCATGTTGGTGGCTCGCTTTCGGCCCGAACGTCGAAACGTTTTTACGTTTTCCCTTCGTCTCTTCTTTATTTTTTTCCCCCTCCCCCTCTTTTTGTTATTTTTTTATTATCCGTCTTATTTTTTTTTTTTTTGCCTAATTTTTTTCCGTATTATTCTAATAATTGTGAACTAGTTTTTACAAAAATTGGGAATAATTACGTATATCTATAGGTATAATTTGGAATTGATATGTGCGTTTTTGAAGAATGTTGAAAAATTGTTAATGGACGATCGAAACGTCGAATTATTTTTTAATGCGTGTAAGAAAATTTTTGATATTTTGATATCATTTTAAAAAAAGAAGTAATATATTATATACGCGGAATTTTAACCGTATACACGATACATCAAAGTGAAATATAATAAATATCGTTAAATTAATTAATACAATTTGCCAGACTGCTATTTAATGCACACGAAAAAATACATGCGATATGTATGATATAAATTACCGAAGCTTCAGAAATTTGCATTGTTCTTCGAGTACAAATATTATTTCTTAAACTTTCTTTCGATTAAATCTCACGAATTGCTTTGAATACACCAATTCACTCGAAATCCATTGTTCGGAGAATCGGGCAACACCACCTTCCTCATTAGGCGATACAGGATGTAGAACACAGTTTACCACAGAATTATCTAATGCAGCAACGCCCTTGTCCGTAATTCCCTCATAAACGTCACCCTGGAACAGACCTCTGTCCCAAGATCGGTATTTCCACCGATCCTGTTGCCTGCCTCCATCCATAGATCCGTCAATAACAATCGTTCTTAATGCACGTCACCTGTCGCTAATGTCGTTTGCCTACTCTCTCTCTCTCTCTTCTCTCCTCTCTCTGTTAATCTCGTTAGAAGCTGTATCCAAGTGGCCATGGTAATCTCCAACACGTGGAAATAGGATGATACGTTGATATCTTGTTCCTCTCTTCAATTATAGTCCCACCGAATTCACTTTACCGACCAATCAATTTGCCACTTCTTCTCAATCTGTCGATATTGAAGAAAGAGAGGATTGATAGAAACAAGCAAAAGAAATGCCTATTTTTACACGCATTTTTGATTCTACCGTGATATTTTTCACACGTATAATCCGATTGTAATAGAGAAAGGCAATAAAAACAAATAATTTATAAATGTAATTTTGGTATTCGATTAATTGAGATAATAATTGTACATATATGAATATATGTCAATATGCGTCCAAATAATTAGTAGTTTCGAAAATATTTCAACTTCCAATCTTTGACGATTATCCTGTAACGTAATAATTTCATAAATGAAAATAATTTTTACGTTTTTGAATATTCGTATTATAAGTCTTCTATTATTATATAACCGTGGTGTCAGGTTTGTCAACAAAGCGTCTGAAGTGGGGAGATAGGCGGTCCTAACGAAGAACCCCTCTTGCCCCTGTGCCGTCCCGCGAGAGTTTTTTTCAGCAGTGAACAGTGGTTACGGTTTTCATTTCTTTCTATTTCTTCTTTGTCTAGAACCTTCAAATATGACAATTGAATCGATGATATATAATATTTAAAACGTTTATATTTGTAATGAGTTTATAATAATACCGTTGATTGCTCTAAGCTCTCAATTTCCTACTAATATTCCTCACTATTGCTGAACATTAACTGGTAAACAGCTTTGGCCTCGATACAGATCAACTCTTAAGCACATAATCTCCGTTAGTTTTGCTAATATAACTTCGTTCTCAGTGTCACTCAACTGCTCTAAGATCTCAAGTCAAGTTAAGTAACTTTGCTCGCCGAACGTTAGCATTACCGAGCAAGGTAATCTAAAGCATCCAACTCCATGTTCTCGTTGTCCCCGGTATTGGCTATAGCAACTGCTGAACAGCATTGACTGAAGTAACTGCTGAACAGCATTGACCAAAAGCCTCCATTCTGCTCGTTCCATTGCTTTGCCCACGCTTTGGGCAAATGCTCGCGGGCAACCGCAGTCACCTGTATCCGCAAAATGGCAGGTTGAACAGCACCAACTAAATTTATAGCCGCGAATTCTTCGAGCCTAGAAAAAATATGAACACGTGTCAGTCATCTACTTAGATCTACTTTTCTAAATATTATTAATCCCCTATCATCAAGAACTTTGATTTAAGATACGATTTTTACAAAAAGAAATTTTCAAAAATAAGACGTTGTAATATTTTCAAAGCAGTGGTTGTCAAGTAAAAATTATTAATATTTCGAGTTTTTAAATTACTTAAAAAAATCATATTCTTCGACAGATTTCAATCGATAGTATCGAAGGTAAATTGTTTCGAGGCGATGAGGATCGTTTTTGGGAATAATCGTGAAAGGAAAGAGAAATTAGAAGGTTGGATCGAACGCCACTGGCATCGTGAGGCTGGCGCCACACTTCATAAAGTTAGATCGAGATTTCCAAGTTTCTGAGAACTGTGCGAGTCCTCTCGTTCTCGATAGGCCAGCAATGCCCCTTAATAGGATGAATTCCTGCCATAAGTTTTGTTCTCCATTTCTCCTATGCGCCAATCAAACTTTTTCGTTGCTTGCGAAGATTCTGCTTTTTCTTCGATTCGATCGTCGATAACGATCCGCGCATTCGATAATGTAAGTTGTGAATGTTTGGTTTCATTGTAGTTAAGCATAACGTATGATCAAATAAAATTTTATTCTTAATATTTTAATTTTTAATAAAATCATCACATAATTACAATAATTTGGTTTATGTAACTTGATGATAAAAGAAATTGTAAAAAAAGAATTTATTTCCAATTCTTAACGAATTGGTCTCAACTATAACATAAATAATTTTTAATTTTTTTTCAATATTTTTGTCTAATCATATCAAATAAGTGAATATTTGAGATGCTGAGATGAAATTAGACGAGACATTAAAATACTAAGATTTGAACTTTAGAGAAAAATTGTTCAACTTCTTTTTTTCTAATTAAATTTTTTAAATTTTATTATATATATAGATACGTAATTAATGTTCAATCTCTGAAGGAAACAATTAATTCTCATAAGTTAATTTGCAGCGAACAAATGATATAAACAATTAAGAATATAATAATTTAAAAATTAATTTACATTATATAATTTATATACGAGTAACATTATTCTTTTCTTTCTTTTATTTTATTATTGTACCAAACTGCTTACTTCTCATGATCGATAATACACATCAGATCCGTTTGAGAAGAGAATAAAAATGATCGCAGACGTATAAGAAAGAAAAATAGAGCATTAAGTCATGAAGGAGGAGATGGTTGTACTTAGGATCTATAACAAAGTTAAGGGCGAGACGAACTTTCTGTAAAAAGTTTTTTAATAAATAAAAGGGTATGCATCTCCTTCATGAATATGTAGATGGGTACTCTTGTCAAGATTTCTTGCGACATGTTTTAATATTTTCCACCTCGTTCTCGACTTTTTCCGTTAATTTTCAAAGTTCCACAAGAGAGTTGCACTGCTGTATACACGGCGACACTAAAATATTTCTTAATTACAATCAGTTGCGCGAAGAATTCGTTCGTGATGAATATCATTCCATTCGTCTTTCTGTCTGTCTTTTTCGTTTCTTCTCTTTAATTTTAACATTCTTGAAACGCGAACGTCGCAAAATATTATACTTGAATTTTCACTTTCTATTAAATCTTCATTTATTATCTTTAATGATTGTTAAAAGATATATATATATATATTTTTTCAAATTTTAATCTCATTTTCTTTTATTGCTTATATCTATATGTAAATATTAATATATTTATGGAAATTCGATTATAAAGATTGGATTACAAGTTGTTAAAATTAGAATCTAAAAGTTAATGTATAATTTATAAATTGCAATAATTATTTTTTTTTTTCCTTTTTCTACGTCAAATCATTGCGACATTACAGATTTATTCCATCAATGTTTTTTATCGAAAAATTTATTTTCCACAAAAGTCTAAAAGTTTGATTACAGGACCAAATGCATTTAAATTACGACTTCGTCGTACAAAATTTGAAGCTCGTTTTATCTGGGCAATGCGGTGACGAAAAACGTTGTCGTAAACCGGTCTGTTAGGTGGAATAATTCAGCACAAAACTGTCAGTTACACACACACGTACATCTTTACGACTCGAGAATTTTCGTGCATCACATATAACTTTCGCCATTTTAATTTCGGACTTATTATTTTCTTAACACGATATTTGAATAATTATGAAATTTTCGTAGTGGACAGTGTTTCGTTTGAATTTTTTATGAAACGGAATGGAAAAGTTATGAAAAAACACGAAAGGATTAGAATATTAAAAGCGCAGAGACTAATTTTAATTTTTTAGATTACGATATTTTTTTTTTTTTATTTCTCCACTCTCGTTCCTCCCTTTTTTTAATTTTTGAAAATTAAAAATAAAAAAAATTCATCTTTTTGTTAGCTAGCATTTGCAATTTAAATAATCGAAATACTTCAAAAAATTTTTATTTTAAATTATCAGAAGAAATTATTGAAATATATATATATATATAATTCTAAGAAGAAAATTTCGAAACTTAAAATTTTCACTTTAAATCAAATTCAAATTCACGGTAAATGAAATTTAGAAAATTATTAAGACGCAATGGATTTTTCGAAAAATATTTCAAAATTTTCACTTCGCGCGTTTTTTATCGTTCTCATTCAAATTTCACGTGTTTCGAATTGCATCGTTGCAACTTGTATTTGTATCTGAAAACGTATCCTCTGGACAGTCGTAAACGATTCGCCGGATCTCCTATTTAACTGTTTAACGGAGGGTCGTTTCACCCCCTAACGGGAATGTCCTTTGTTCCAAATTCCCGTTTAGCCTCTTTCGACCCCGAATGAATGCTTCGACACTCTTTCCCGTTATTTCATGATTGGTGAGTTTGATTATTCCATTAAGGTCCAGATGAAATTTTGTAAATCTCGAAATCGAATAAATTTTGAAAATCTTCGTATCGTCCGATTACGAGAAAAGGCGATAAAGAAAAAAAAAATAGAAAAAAAATGTGAAGATCATTTGCATTATTTGAATAATAATATAAATTTCAAAGCTTTTGTTATTTTATGCAAAATCGAGCAAATTTTTAAAATTATACTATTCTTGGATAAAATTTTTAGTTAAACGAAATTTATTAAAAATGGTGTGAAATGTAAAATTATATGGGAATGTTATTAAATCAATGGTACGAGGTAAATGGGAAAAATGTAATTTAAATTTTTTTATGTATGTATGAAGGAGAAAATAAAATGGTAATTGGGAAAAAATATTAACATATACATTATCATGAATTCGTAAGAGAATGAATGTTATTTTTTTAAAATATTTCATATTTTGTGACATTTCCATAATTTTTATCATATATATATATATATATTGACATTAAAGTTATTAACATTGAAATTATTAAAATTATTAAAACATACAATTTTTAATATTTATAAGATAACATTTTAGCATTTTAAAAATTACAGTTAATCTTTTATGAATTTTATACATTGTATCTTTAATATGTAAAAAAGCAAAAAAATTAAAAAATTAAATTAGCGAGTGTAGCATCTTTCATAAAACTTTTTTATTTCAGGCATTCATCGAAGAAAATGAACTATTTCGATATTATAAATTCACGATATCACAAGTAATGAGTTATTTCTCTTGATACTATTTGTTTTAAATTTTATCTAACTTGAACTAATTAGTGCAATCCGTTTTATAAAAATATGGTAAAACCTTTAAATTAATAGAGCGATTATTATTTGGATAAGAAAATAATTTTCAGATAATCGCCGTTTTTCATAATATTTTCATAATAATCGTGAAGATTGTACGAAGTAATTACGATAAAATAAATAATATATAAAAATAATGTCCATTAAAAATGACAGATGATTTTTCAGAAAATACTTAGATTCCTAGATTAAGAAAACAATTCTTAAATTGAAAATTAGACATAAAAATTCATAGTTTCTCGATATTCCACTACCAATACATTTCAAAGATACACAATTTCTCTATCTTCCATAAACTATACAATTGCAATTCTCTATCTTCCATAAACTATATAATTGCAATTCTCTATCTTCCATAACCTATACAGTTGCATTTATAAGACGAATTTTTCAAGAAAAACATATGATTCCTAGACTGAGAGAATCATTGCCATATATTTAAAAAGACAATTTCTCCATCTTCTTCCTCGTATTCCCATTATATTCGAATATTTAAAATTCATTTCGTTTAAAATTGATCAAAATAAAACGTATTTTACGATTTAAGCTATAAACTTGTATCTATAAAACGAACATTACTCGTAACGTTTCACCTTATAGTACCGTTTTTGTTTACATGATTGATAAGTCGCGTCGTATTTTGCCCATTTATTTCGATCGACACATCATTTTGCATTTTGTTTGCACACCGAACGAGCGCGTCAATTTTGTATTTTGTTTGCCTGTTCGACGGTCGGATACCGCTTGTCGTGCTCAACACCGTTTATTTAATCGACTTTCACTTCTGACAATAGAACGATCGTTCGTAGTAGGTTCGATGAACTAATATTTTCAAAATTATTATCACTTGTTAAACGCGTGTCCCATTTTCCTGTCAAAGTGAAATCTTCACATCTCGAACGGATTATCATTCGCGAGACTCGATCACGTGTTTTTCATTTTCGTCTCCTGCTCAGCTAGCAAAAGCAGAACTCTGCCTAATTCACCGAGCATCGTTACATAGCAACTGTGCATTGGAATTAAGATATAGATACGTATATATATTGAGTGAAATGAAAAATTGTATCATTATTTTTTAATAAGGAACGAATTTGTTTAAGATTTCTTCGAGATCTAATGCGCGGAAGATAGTTTCTATAATTTTTAATTCTTTTTATTAATCACCAATAATAATATTTCTTTTTTGATTTTTATATCATGAATTTATTGATAGTTCGAAAATAATGAATGAAAATTTCTTCATCCAAAATTATTTTTATACAATAAGAAACGTTACTTGCTAAAATTATTGCTAATTAACAAAAATTTAGAAAAATTAAATTAAAAATTTAATCAAATTTAAATCTCGAAATATAAATATTACTGTTATTTTCTCTATGTTGCATTTCACTTTACGTCAACGTATCTACTACATCACAGACTACATTTTAATACCCAAACTAGCATTTGGTGCTAATTAAAAAGTCTAATTAATTCCTATACACCGTTATACCGCCATTCCCTTAAATTTTAATTTGACGTCACGATGGCTTAATAACATGGCTTATAAACGCAACAGCCTCTGAATAAAATTGATTCCAAGAAATATCGTAAAAATTAATTCCCTTGCCATACGGATATTTTTAAACACCTCTTCCACCTTCCGTTCATTTTCTAGCGCAAATTGGTCGTTACGCTTCGTAAACTAATCTTCCACCACGGATTTATTAAATTTTATATTCCACCCATGTATATTTACCGGTTCTTACTCGACCTTACGTACACGTGTTTCTTGTAACAACGTAACATCGTTCCGTCTTTTATTCGTCGAGGGAGAAACAAGAATCCCAGTGTCTTGTCCAAGGATTCGATCTTTAGATATTTCGCAAATTTTCGACTCTCTTTTGTGCCGTGGATTCTTGACTCTCTCTCCGTATATGAAATTTCCCTCTCCGTTTTCTTTTTTTCTTTTTCTTTTTTTTTTTTCACAAGCTCTCCGGCACACGTGAAATTCCTTGTTTTTTCTCTCTCTTTTTTTTTTCCTTCTTTAATCGTTGTATTACGAAATTAGAAAAAGATATGATATGATCATGTGCCGAGAAGAAAGATAAAAAAAAATTACGATCGGTTAAGTTCAATTGTAATCACGAAAGAGAAATTTACTATATTCCTGCATATTTTCCTACGCAGAAAATTAAAACGAAATAATTGAAAAGCGAGCTTCGCTTCATCCAACAACGATAACAATAATCGAAGCGATCCAAAGGGCCAGAGATGAAACCTCAAATTTTCTCGGATCATTGAATCCCTATTAAAGGGTCCAGGTATATTCCCTTTCAACGATCCAAAGGGGCGAATAAGCGATCCGTGGTATCGAGAAAAGCGGGGCAGGAGAAATTAAGTGGAGGCACGTAGATCCATTGGTCCACGATTTTCTCCTCCGTGCATACGAATGCCGGCGCTATTCCGCGCTGCTAATTGCTGACAGCTGCGGTAACAACCAAACCCCGTGCCCCGCTTCTACCACTCGCAACCAGCCCCTCGCCTCGGTTGGGCGCGCGTGTATAATTTTGGAGGAGGCGGTGATCGTGCAGGCGTCAAATCTCGAGACGGATTCAATGTGTCTCGTGTTTGGGTATTAATCCCCTTTGTGGAGGATCCTTCGTGAATGCTGCGTTTGAACGGATGGAGACATCCTCCGTGGCGTACACGTGGTGGAAGCGAAAGGATTACGTCGCGTCACGGTGGAAACGAATCGAAGACTTTCTCGAGGAAAGATTTTTGTTCGAGGTTCCTTGGGTTTATCGAGTATTGAGTAAGTGAATAAAATAAACGAGGAATAGGGAAAAAAAATTGTAGAAAATGATAGTTTATTGCTATTATTGAAAAAGGGATCTTACTTTAATATATAGGATAAATTAATACGATTAATAGATATTATATTTTTATAATTCGATATATATATGTGTATTAATATATTTGTGATTATGCATCATCGTTGAATCTTTAGAAAGAAAATTATTCTATTATTATATTAATCGAGATGAATTTTTCTTTTGACAATGAACTTATATAATTTTCATTTTCAAGCTTGGTAAATTTCTTTTTAGCAGTCAAAAAAAAATTGTAACGATTTCAAAATCCAAAAATTACATATCTTAATTATGCAATGTCCCATTAACGACACCTTAATTAAATTGTAAGGCGAAGAGAGTTAAATTAATGAATCTATTGATACATGTCACGAAGAAAATGAAATCTTTCTAATTCATACTGTAACGTGAATTTTCAGACATTGGTGGTAAAGTGTCGTGAACGAATGTCGGAAGATGTGAAACTTTCGTATTTGTAGGGGTTTTGTTGTTTAATCGCGTGCCAACGAAGCGGCAGGCGACTCGATTAAACTTATGAAAAAGTTTACGATCACCGGGAACAGCTTCTGACAGGCGGCCGTCCGTGGGGAATCCCCCCTAAGGCGAAGAATTTTCTATTGATTTCGGTCGATAATGTCGTTCGGTCCCCTAGTTTTCCTCTAGTCTGCTCGATCTAGTGATTTTCCAACGAAATCTTCCAACGTCCTCTTCGTCTTATATAATTATCGAAGAGAAAAAGGCGTGACTTGCTTTTCGAGGGATCGCTCTTGTTTTTGTTGATTCTTAATTATAATATTAATTTACATCTATATCTTTGAAAAATTTTGATCGATTTTTTAACCCTTATCAAACCGAAATCGATCCCGATTGAAATTTTTGAATTCAATTTTGATTAAAAGTGCTAATATATCCAAGTATCGTCGATTAAAATAAAACTCGTTGAATCCATTCCAAATTATAAATTTTCGAAATATTTTTTTCTTTGGAAAGACGAAAGTGATCTCATTGTTCCCATACAATCGTTCGATATATTCCGTCAAAGACGTTTCCTTCCGAAATATTTTCAAAACTTGCCGGAAGTTATTTCTGAAAGCAGCCCCCCCTCAAAAGTGATTTTCCCTGGTTCCTGAATAAAGAGTAATGGCGGCCAACTCTTTGAGAGATCGGTGGAGGAGGGGAGGGGGTAACCTTCGAGAGTTTCTCCTTTCGATTGGATTATCGATAAGCGACTACGTTCAAGGCGCGTTTCCACTTGGAAATATCATGGTGCATTAAGAATCGCCAGGCAATTGTTTGTTTCGCGCGAGCAGCGAACGTATGATTTATAGCCGCTGTTATTTCGTTTCGATACCGTGGCACAACTATGTGGTACACAATAGCGTGTAAATTAATGCTTTATTTGCATTTATGTTTCCTGTATTTTAAACCCTCTCCCCCCTCTCCTCCTCTCCTTTATTTCGGTATCGAATAATCGCGCGGTTCAAACGCACGTGCACGGTTTAATTTTTGACGTCATTTCTTGTTTCTTTTTTTCTTTTTTTTTTTTTTTTTCTTTTTTCGCATTGAATAAATTAAATCAATTCAATTCGTCTCGTTTTCTATTTTACTTTTACGTTAACGAAATTTTAATTAAATCTTGATTAGAGATTAAAAAAATTATTATTATACAAGAAATCTATATTAAAATACAGAAATTATATTAAATTATAATAAATTATAGAAAATATAAAATCTATATTAAAATATTATTTTAATCATATCGATAGATAGGTCTCTAATTATACACATTATCTGATCTACACGCATGATCTCTATAATAAATCTTTTCAACGTTCTCGATAATACCAAAAAGTTGCAAAGTTAACGATCGAAACGAACGATTTTTTCCATTTATTTAAATTTCATCATTATGCATATTCGGATAATCACATTCGGATAATTTTGCAAAATAATTTTTGCCCCTTTGCCTCGGTTCCTTCCATTACGCCCGCGCGAAGAAAATTAACCCTTCTTATGGGCGGGCTATATAATCCATCCCTCTCTCCAAGCCTAATTATCCGTTTAATCGAAAGCACCCTCCCGTCGACCACGAATCCTTTCGCCACTTAAAACGAGATCCCTCCTTCCCTCCACTCTTCGAGACGTCTCCTCTTCTCTCCTTTGTTCCTCCTCCCTCCTTGGCCGTGTTTGCGGAAAGAACGAGCCGCTCGGCCGACCTTCGCCAGCTCAGATTTAGAGAGATTCTAGAGTGGATCGCAGATTGGAGATTAAATGAAAACGCGAAATACAACCCACTTGACCCACTCGATGAACCTCGTGTTGTTCGTTCGTGAGGCATAAATATTCGAGTATCGATCATGGATGGAGGAAGAGATTTTTTCGGGATGAACTTGATTGATTGATTTGAAAGATTTGGATATGATGTTGCGATAATATACGGGTACGGATAATATATGAAAACAAGTGAAATTTGGGGGGATCAGATTTAGAGATTAATATCGTGTACATTGATATTTTGAGGATGATGATTGAAAGATTCGAGTTATTATAAAGTAGGATTGTGATTAACGATATCGATATATTAATATTTTCGAGATGATTCAATTTACGGTTGGAAGATCGATTAAAGTTGTGATCATCGATTATATCGACAATTCGATATATCGATAACTGAAATTTTGAGGATGATCGAATTTGGATACAAAATAGAGTTACGATCATAAATATCAATAAATATCGAATTATTTTGGAAATAATTGTGATTATCGATATTGTTAATCGATAAATATCGATAAGAATTATGATTATCGGTTATCAATTATATAATGGATAATGCATGATTGAAAAGTTTGGATATGAAGTAGAATTACGAATATCGATAAATATCGATACTTTAATATTTTGGAAATGATTGAACTTGCGATTATCGATATTGCTATCGATAAATATCTATATAAATATCGATATATCAATATTTTGGAGAAGATCAAATTTACGATTGGAAGATTTGGGATATCGAGAAAAATTATGATTATCGATATTGATAATTCGATATATCGATTATTTATTGAAAACTGAAATTTTATGATGTATAAAAAAAAATCGATAAGCCACAATATCGATCGAAGAATCTTTGAAATTTATGTCGTTCGGTATGGAGATGTTGAAATTTTTATTAAAAGTGTTGTTTATTAATATCTCTGAGATAACTAAAAGTGTTAGAAAGTTATTCGTGAAAGTTGGTTTAGAATAGGATGGTCGAATGACTACGAAAACGTACAGCCATCTCGCTTACAAGAAGAGATAATAACTTTTTATACACGGATAAAATTCAGCCAGAGAAAGATTTGATTAATATTCAATCCCAATCCACGAATAGAAACAATCAATTCCACTATTTATATTATTTCGATATTTTTAAAATATATCTGAAAAACATATTTCATCAATAACGAAGAAAAAAAGGATCGTCGTTCAAAGGTGTGTCACTCGATCGAAGTGACAACATCGTCCATAGACCCAATCTCTCAACTGTGATACAGTTGAAAACGAGAGAGAGAGAGAGAGATGGGAACGCGTTGAAAAAGAATGGAGAAAAATCAGACGCGCGTATTTCAAGCAACCCTTGCGCGAACGTTGCACAATGGAACAGCCTCGAAGGTCCCCCTCTAGCTAAGGGGTGCCGTTCCTGTCGATACTGTGGTCGACGTATAAAGGGTCTGCTATGGAGNAGAAAAGAATCTAAAAACGAAAAAATTGGAGGGGGAAAAAAAAATCGAAAACTACCGCACCGATTGGAGAATCCTTTCGAAGTGAATTAGCAATTGGAAATAGGTTTTTCGATCGATCATCTGATCGACAAAATCAAGCGGCTGTCTGTTGTTTGTCAACACAAAAATATGATATGGACTTCAGCTTCCTTCCTTTATTGTCACGGGGCAAACAATAGGGAGATTTTATAAAATAGGAATGGCGAGATTCGAAAAAATATCAATTTCGATATATGCTCCCAAGGCATATACCATAGATCAAATGCAATCGTCGTTCGAGATAAAAAGATGATCACACTTTAGGCCGAACAAAGTTCCAAAATACGCGTAGGCGTTCGTAGCGAGAAAAGTATCTGATCACATTTGAACGTTTCCTGCTCGAACGTGTAATTTTTTGCACCGTGGATTCCCTTTTATTTGATGAATCGTTCGAGTGCCATTGTAGAATAGAATGGAATATAAAATAGTTTTCAGGGATAGATTTCGCATTCCGTTCTCTTTTTATCATTTAATTTTTCGTAAAACTAGACGAATAATATTGGATAATTCTTTAATTGTGAAATAATTTTCGATCAAATATTCGAATTATGTAAATTCAAATATAAATTGAATCATGATAAATTTAGTAAAATGTGTGGAATTTTAACTTCAAAGTTACTATGCTAAAAAAGTCTTTTTGTAAAAATATGCAGAGTTATCTCTATATTTGTCCACTTCTATATTTGTTAAATTTAATATTCGTCATATTTTCTCGGTAAAAAAATGCTTTATAATTCGTCACCAAAAATTTCTTACTATATTCATTTTCTCGATAAATTTCTGTTTAAATTTTTATTTATTTATTGATCAATTTCATCTGATCGGAGATTGAAAATTATTTCCTTTTTTTTATATTAATTCTTATAAAAAAATTTAATTTAATTCTATATATGTTTAATTCGTCCATTTTTCAGGAACTGGTAATTGACAAATATAGAGGTATATGTTTTAAATAGCTCAAGATGACGCTTGATTCCTCACGAAAACATGCTGTTTTTAAAATTTTCCGTTATCATACGTTTATTACACGCTCGACACAGATAAATTTTGATTCGCAACTTTTTTCCACAGCATGGGCGTAAATGGTTGAAAAATCGTTGCTTCAAATTGAAGTAAACATGACAGTCTCTCTCTCCGCCTCACGCATACAAACGTAACAAAAATAGAGAATAAACCCTTTAAATAACGGAATTACCTCGAAAAAGCACAAATTACATCGATAAAAAACCAAAAAAAAAAAAAAAAAAAGAAAAACATACAAAAACGGACAAATTCATTGCGCGTAAACATTCAAAAGCGTTAAAATAAAAATTGTTCGATAATCTCCGTTTTCGACTAAAAGTATAGAAATTTATTTTCGATCTAATCTATATTTTATTACTGTCTGGTTGCCAATGAACGAGGGTCGATCCTTTTAACTTTTCTTCTCTCAGAGGGATTTTTCGGACTTCAAAAAGACGAACGACGATAACGGAGGGGATTGTGATGGGATCAGCTCGACAGCTTAGAAACAGAATGGTTCCAATCACCGAGTAGAATTTTTTCTCTCTCTTTCTTTGTCTTTCTCTTTTTCTTTCCACACGAATCATCCTATCTTGGTTACGTGACACCTTAATGTCTGTCTAAAAGTTGAACGATATCGTTCGAATGCCTCGCGGCCGAGATAACGATTCGTCGTCCCTCGAGATTTATACGATTTTTACGGGGAGATGTTATAAAATCAGAAATAGCGAAAGGTGTGTCGATATAGCGGGTCACGCGCGCCATCTTCGGATAGATCGAGGCAATTTCGAGATGGATACTTTTCCGTGATCACGTTTTTCTTGGGGTCTTTTCTGCGATCTTTGATTGAAATGGTGTAGATAGTGGAAATAATTCTTCTCTAAAATATTAATTGTGCGTTGTGATTTGTGCGTTTTTGATTATGTTGTTGATTTGTGATGTGTGTGTTATGTACTATGGAAATTTGAAGATAAACGTTAAACGATTAAGAGGTTATGTTGTAGGCAATGTTCGGTATCCGAAAATTTAAAAAATGATTCTTCGAATCTAAGGGAATTTAACGATTTGTCGAAATTTGAGATTTTATACGGTTATTATAAAATTTTTATAAAATCGATATTCATAAATATTAAAGATTCATGAAAGATGTAGCGATACCTGTAGGTTTATTCATCTTTGAATGCATCGATCTTTTTTTTGTGATGTCGTTTATCTGGAAAATAGATCTTAATCTTAATCTTATCTTTAATCAAGATAATGCATGAAATAATTTTTGGAAATATTAATTATAATAACTGTTATTAGATTGAATTATTAAGTGAATAATTGTTAATTGTTTAAGAGGTTATGTTATACATAGAGTATTCAATTACAACTATTCAAAAATTTAACAAGTCTGATTCTTGTCTAATATAATATCCAATTAACGTAAAAAGATTTTCGAAAAATTGTAAAGAAAAAATGAAAAATAAGAAATAAGATCAATATAAATAATTAACAAATAACGATTCTTACAGATTGATCTATTGATCTTCGAAACAATATTGTTAATATTTTTCTCTGACAAGAATTTTATCGCGTGCCTCATTCTGATATAAATTGCATTTTATAGTTGCATTTTATAGTTGATGATATTCAGCCAATTAGGAAGATGAGAGTGTGTAAAATTCAAAGGCAATAAAAGGAAAATTGCTTTATCGCCGCAATCCAATTCTTTTTTTTTTTTTTTGCGTCATGCTCGTTTCTTTCTTCCAGCTCATTCTTTTTTTAAAGCAGAGACGCGTGTGGACTTGGTGATGCAGTTTTGGTTTATTGAATAAAATTGTCGGGTGTATTGAGGCGGAATATTCTACAGATATTCATTTTTGTACGCTTTATTTCGTCGCATTAAAGATGTAAGCAAATTTGATGGAAAAAGAAGAAATATTTACACCATTTATTTTATTACGATGACAAATTATTAATAAGAGAAAAAAATTTCTTTCAGAGATAATTTAAAAATAAATTTTAAAAGAATTGTAATATTCTTCAAATAATTTTTAAATAATTGTCAATAACGGACAATAAAAGATATAAAAAAAATAAATAATTAAATAAATTATTAAAATTATTTTTCAATCATACCAATATCCAAATAACATTATCTACATAAATAAACAAAGCATACAAATAAGAAAAAAGAATATTATTTGAATAACAATTTATGTTAATAATTTCCAATTCCTAAACAGACTTATTCTTTAAACGCTCAAATTTCGTCAAAGAGCGTGAAACGCCATTTCGCTGTATGTGCCAATGAAATAACGACAAAAAGAAAGGAAATTCGATAGAATACATCCGTTTACAGATATATGCAAATCGAGTTTATATCGGGAACTATTCGGTTTTATAGTATTTTTCGCCGTTTCGACGGGCTTGTTCGTATAAAATTTTGACCAGCCGATACACAACCTGTTCGGATCTAATTCGCTACGTGATACCGAATCGGAATGTCCTGGCGAATGAATTTTGTAGAAGCAGCAACTTCCATCGTACCTAGGTTTATTCCAATGTTTGCACGGTTTTTCACGTGTTCTCTGTCTCTTCTTCCCTCTTTCCTCCTCTTCCTTTTCTCTCTCTCTCTCTCTCTCTCTCTCTCTCTCTCTCTCTCTCTCTCTCTCTCTCTTTTTCCGAACAAACGGTCAGTTTGTAAAGCGTTAAACATTTATGCGATTGTTAGAAAGTGTATGAAGCGTGCGAAATCGATGTTGCGTAGTTCGCAATTTCAAGTGAAAAAAATATAGCTGGCACATGGACAATCGTTCCCCGTTCTTTCGTGAAACTCTCGTGTTTGTAGAAGGTAAAAAAAAAAAAGATAGAAAATTGAAAAATTGTTTGAACGACGAGATATCTTTGGGTGGATAGATGTTTAGGAATGACGGGTGGCGCTGCCGTGCACGGTTTATGAAATTAATCGTAATCGAATAAACGTGTATTAATAATACAAATTAATAAGTGGAGTAGATTTGCATTTTATATGGTATGGTATGTGGAATGAATGTTTCACGAAAGTTTATTAATCATTCAACACTTGTTTATGCGTTCGACAAAACCACTTAAATTAATATCGAGTAATTGATGTTTATGAATTTGCGGCGTGTTTTCAATTATTTAAAATTTCATTTCTATTTTTTTAATTCAATTTTCTTGATTCTTGACACTTGCACGATTAAATTGATATCAGTTGATTGAAGTTGAGTGTACACGCTTAAAGTTACGAATTTTGATTTGAAATATTAAAGCGAACATTTTATAAATTACTATTATTATATTATTATATTATTTTATAAATTACTATTACTGTAATAATAAATTATAGCGCAAGATTATAAATTATACGTATCATAGAATCAGTGACTAATCGGTAACATCAGAATCAAGATGACATCATAGAATGATGTAACAGTTAATCAAGTTGTTAAAAGTCTTTAATTGATTACTTATATTGACCTTGATTTGCAATATAATTCATTTATTACTCCTATTCAATCATCAAATCTACGCAAATATTAATATTCCAAGAGTGATCTCGAAACATCGTATTATACATCCAACTGTATAATGATCGGCAATGGTATAAATTAACAATAGTTTAACAACGAAGAATAGCACCTTGTCAATTGTACAGAAATGATTTGAACGATCTTTCAATAATTTCAATCTAATTTCAAACTAATTCTACTTTTATCTTTTTTCCGCTCATGATGGAACGCACTATGGGCGAAATTCTACGCGTTTAAGCGAGATTTATCAGAACGACGCGATGTAAACCGGTGACGTTAAGCGCACGTGCATCCTGACCAGTTATGGCTGGCTTCCCCGTTGACAGTCAGGGGCGGATTCAAAAATATTATTTTAGGGAGGTGAAAAGTATAAAAATCCATTTTATTTTTTCAAACTTTTTTACTCGATTTGAAATTTGTTTTTAATTTACGTATGAAAAATAAGTAATAATCTTATTAAAAATTAATAAGATTAAAATGAGGGATAATTCTATTTTAAAATATAAATTCTCTTCTAAAATTGTGCGAATTTTCACGAATCGACGTATAATATAGTCTTTATTTAACTCTACATTTGCGTAATATAAATTTAACAACATCCTCTAGGCATGCAAATTGTAAACATTTTGGTAAGTATACAAGCATTGATAACACGCAAATCGAAATCAGTCTGAGAATTTTTTCATTAGTAATTGTATTGCAACTTGTACATCTGTATTTTGAGAGATGTTGTTGATTTTCTAACGTCGTCACAAATTATTCAAAACTCTATTTATGAAAAATATAACAAATTCAGAAACTTTATTTAATTTTATATTCTTTCAAATCATGCTTATCTAGATCAAGTATGATCAACAAAAATTTTCTCAGAATATGATATTATAATTTTTTCAAGTAACTTTATATTTTGCACTCTCTGCAAATTAAATGTACATTTAAGAAGTTTCTCAGAATGCAATACAATTTTTCTTAACTGTATACTTTTGATGAAAGGTCAATCATCACTTTTTCTTTATCTAAATTTTTTTCTCAGAATGCAATACAATTTTCTTTAAATTTATATTTTTGACAAAAGAGTTATCTATTTATTCAAATTAAATATATATTTAATAAAAAACTCAGAATGCAATATAATTTTTTTAAATTTATATTTTTACGGTAGAAGATTAATCACCGTTCTCTGCTCGTCTAAATTTTTCTCTCAGAATGGAATACAATTTTATTAAATTTATATTTTTTTGTCGATCATCACTCCGCCGATTTTTTTTAAAAATTATAGTGATCGTCACCCTTTGCATCCGCCACTGTTCGACATCGCATGGATGTTTGCGCTCGTGCACACAGGCTCACGTACGCGCTTATTTCAGAACGGATTGCCTACAGCGAGATAATAAGCCAACACGCGTGCGAACGCGTGACGAGCGTACGGATGCCCCTCCACAGCTGTTCGAATAATGAATTTAATAATTCCCGTGTACCTCGTGTACCAGGAACAATTTTCCCCACACTAGGGGCGCGGTTTTGTTACGCGTTAACATTGCCAAGTAAAATCGACACGGGTGCTTTGTTGCTCGCATCCAGTCACCTTGCGTATTCACAAGGTAAATTTCCCGTGTCATCGTATTGGCTGTACTGGACAATTATATTTTCCGATACTCTTCGTTCTTCCTTTTTTTCTTTTTCTTTACTCTTTCCCTTTTACGTATCTTCGTGATTTCAATTATTGTGATATGGAAATAAACGGGTTTTAATATTAATCTGAGGATCAGAGCGATACAGTGGACGCAGGATTGAAAAGAATTTTAATCGCGGTGTTTAACTCGAGGGCCGAGTATTCAAATCGAATTTATCAATAATTAAATAATTTTGTCCCGACGATTGTTATAAAGAGATATGAAAGGAATTAAAAAAAAAAAAAAAAAAAGAAAAAAAAAACGATTTTTCGATGAATCTCGATGATATTTTTATGAAAAAATTTTTTCAATCGGATAAAATTATTCGATCTCGAGATAAACGATTCCAATAAGATTAGTAATGAGCGTAAAATTACTTCGATTCGATATGTAACGTTTCCAAGAAACGTTATTAATCTCTACTTCAAACTGCATAAAATCACTTTGATTTGTCGTAATGTTTCCAAGAACAGATATTATAGACGTTTAATCCATCGAAGACGTACAATTTTCTCGGATATTAATAAATTTAGAATGGAAAAGAGAAAACGAAAGAAGAGGGAAAGATAGATTTTCCGCTAATTTCTTCGTCGTATTACGCAACGCAATTCGTTCAACGAGTCGCAATTCGATGCTACGTGACCTTGTAGAGCCATCTAGATTGATCATCCAATTCGCCATTCGCCCGTAATAGATTCACTCAACTTTTCCGCATCGACTTTCATAGCGATTGTACTTTTTTCTTCCACTCTATCTCACTCTTATTATCCGACTGCCCCTCTCTCTATCCTTTTCGTTTTATCGTCACGGTTATCGAGACGCATTTCAAAGGCGTTACCGGGATCGTGGTTGGATTTTCGAACGAGAATTGTCCCTCTTCCACCGTCGTGATGCACTTTTGAGAATCGATAAGATCGTGCTTTGATCTTAGTCATCTACTCGAACTCATTTTATAGGAAACGGAGTTATCGACGAATATTTTTTATAATACTTTCTTTTTTTCTTTCTTTTCTTTTTTTTTTTTTTTATAATGAACTTTTGTCGATTTTTATGATTATAGGAATTTAAATTGATCGATTCAAGTTAAGCAAACGTAATTTATTTTTGTCTTATCTTTTATTTTTATCTTATTTTTAGAACAAATTTTGAACGTATCGTGTGAATGTATGTAATGAATAAATAATCTACTTATCCATAATAATATAACTATTAAAAATAAATATTATAGAATAAAGATAAGAATAATTTTCTTTTTATCGATTGATTACGATTTATTTTATACATCTTAAAATTTTTAATATTTTTAATCCTAATTTATAAGAAAAGATTTTCATTTCCGAGAAAAATCCTGAGAAAAGATTCGAATTCGGATATTCGGATAATTCAAATTCGAACTCAAATACTCGAATAATTATTCTCTGGAATCGAAATTTAAATTGTAACGAGTATCCCAAGGATTCGAATACCAAAGATACTAAAAGCTCTGTCTATCTCTCAATTATACGAGAAACTTATGCATTTCCCCGTAAAACATTACAATGCAGAGATACCGAGATATCCGTGCTCGTGTCTGTCGTTGTATCTGATTAGAATTGGGCCCCGAATATAATTATGCTCTCTAATTCTTGGAAAAGAAGGGGGAAGGGGTTGGTCGATGCATAAATTGAATAGCGACACAGTTATAAACGCTTGGGGTCCAGTTGAAGTTAGTTTCGTACTGTGAATATATTACGACGGGAATCGCATTGCCGGCCACGCTTTCGTGTTTCACATCTCCAAACAGGTTTAATATCATATCCACCGGAACACTCTTGCGGCACATAATTCAGGAAAGCAAAGTTTCTCGAAGCTGACGTTGCACGCGTTCCATGCACTGCGATGCATGTGTACACGTTCTTAGAGGTGTAACACGTTCACGTTGTTCATTAGCCGCCTCGATGTACGACTGGTTAATTAAATTCGAAACGGATATTTCGCCTTTATGATAGTTAATCCGTGCGACGAGTGGAGAATCGATAGATTTAACGAGCTAAATGGAAATAGGAGTGTAAATGTGTAATGTTTAACGTCTCGTCAAATTGATTAATTAATTGATCGTTATTTTCAATAAATTTAGTCTTTCCACTTTACGTACGATGCACTTTTTACCGTATATTAAAACCACAATATATACAAGATACGCGTGGACGATTGGGTTAAGTTAGTTTTACGAGAGCGAGATTGAAAGTGTCGCAATGACGAGAATTTACTGATTTGAATTCGAAGTCTTTGAAGCACTTCGTTTCAGTTAAGTGGCATAGCCGATAGAATCCGAAAAGTGCCGAGGCGGGGGATCGGTATTGCCGATTGTATCCGAGAATAGCCGAAGGATGGCTGTCGAATCTTCGTGACTCGAACATTGCCGATTAAATACGAAAATTGCCGAAGATAACCATTACAGATAACCAAAATTTAATTTCTCTATATATAATCTCTGAAAGATGATACACAATAAGTGAATTAAAATTAATATCTAACATTGAAATATTTAAGAATTTGAGACATTTTTTAAAATGTCTTGGAATTTAATTTAAAAAAAGTGTGCAATAAAATGCGGAAATTGAACAAGAAATATCCAATAACGAACACAATGCATAGCCCATGAAAAGAATAATCCTTTCTCGAAATATTTCTTCCCCGCTGGTATCAACTAGATGTGGATATTCCGAGTAGTCGAGTGAAACGGAATACTCTGCATACTGTAAATCATTTCCATTCAAATTTCTATTCAATTTGTATCCAAATGTAAAAATATTCGAAAACGTGATCGGAACATGCATGTTTTCGAAACAAAATTCAGTATCGCGGCCAAAATATCTTTTATCTTTCGTATTCTTTCCTCATTTTTTTTTTTTTTTTTTTTTATTATTATATTTTATCGTCTTCTTAAATATTCGAATCGAATATTTCGTCGATATTTCGTCGTAATGCAGTTGGACGTTGATTATTCGACGTAATTAATTATAGGAATAATCGAATAATCGAAATTTTCGAATATTCGAACGATTGAAGTTATAATTATGTTTCGCACGGAATGAAATAATTTATTACACTTTATCGCATACATATGTTTCAATTTGCTTCCTTGCATTAACAAATAATGTTGGATAGTGAACGTGGTCCCCGTATTGTATTTAAAACGTTCAAAGTAAATTAAAACTTTCATGTAATTGAACTTCGACAAACTTTCGTAAATTGAATTTAAATATTGATTAAAGAAATTTAACGAGAAAACTTCATAAATTTTATCTTTACGACAAATTATATTCCGACTTGTTTGAATGTAAAATCTTGAATAATTTTATTAAAAAAAAAAAAAAAAAAATTAAACCAATTATATTATTCCATATAAATTATCCATGTCATCCTCTTTTCTGAAATTCATTCTAAAATTCTTTTTTTCCAATTCAAAAGTTTCTTCTATTCGTTCTATTTTAATAAGTTAAAATATTATCTCGACCGAACCAATTAGCAATGAAGCGAGGGTGGATAAAATTCGTGGATCAGCTACAAATCGATACGGTGCAATAATGAAACGGTGTTAGCATTGTCGCGTGTCGAGAGACAAATACTCGCGTCGCGGTTGGAATTTTGATAAATGATCCCGCTATTGCGACAAGCAATTAGCAATCGGCAAACACAGATGCACTTTCGAGCGGATTGACCGCTCAGTTTCGATCTGTATCGGTCACCGGGGACAAAAGACTCAGGGAGTTATTTTCGAATTCGTTGAATCCGCGATATCGTTTATCGCGATGTGACAAATTCCGTGATCTCGTGATTCGGATGCGCCAATCTTTTACAAATAAGCCTTATCTTTCGATACACATATATTCTTCGTAAAATAGACATCATTTTTTTTTTTTTTTAGTTTACACTCGTAGTTTATCGCTTCTACATCAGACTTCTACTCTATCATAGAATCCTTCACTTTTTTTACCTAATCATCTACAAATAAATAATTTCAATTTCAATAAAAGAAAATAAGTTTTAATTCACATCAAAATACTCACACTTTATCAAAATCATAATCCTACAAGAAGCCTTTTAATTTTTCGTATATTTTTTTTTTTTAAATATTAGACATTTTCATCTAATTAATTTCAATGATTAAAAACTCGATCATTGAATGAATTTTACTTCAATTCAAAATAGGAAAATATGCCTCGAATCCCAAATTTTATTGTTTCACTTGGATTATAATTTTCAGTTATTCTATAAGACAAACTCGATCCTCCGTTAAAGCGATCAATCGTTCAAGAAAGATAAGACGTACATACACACACACACACATACATATACATAATATACACATAACTCGGCTATTCTCCAAAGCTTCCCTTTGGCCTCGATCGTTGCTCGAGCAACATAAGTCCCGTATCGTGATCAAAGTTACGTCGGTTGCAACCTTCGAACACGGAATAATCAGAAACCGAAGAGATGGGGAGCGGGGGGGGGAGGAAGAGGTGGGGAAGAGGGAGAGCTTAGGTCTCAAAGCAACGCGACTCATATCCAATTACGAGGCGAAAATCCGAGGCATTCCTGACATTGGAGGGCCTCGATATATCGGTTATTCGGTTTGGCCTCGATGCAATTTCGCGGTTCGACTCGATCTTGAGGAATGGCACAATCTACGCGTTTCGCTTCGATCAACTGACCCGGCCTCTAACGATGTCTCGCGTGTCGTTTCGATGTCCCCCGCGACACGACGCGTAGCGATGGAAGTAAACGTGTCGCGAGTTTGAGTAAGTCAACGCTTGATCGTCGAGTGAAGTATTGCGTATTTAAAATTAAAAATTATTTAATTTAAAAAAAAAAAATTTGTACAATCAAAAATTTATACATACTGCTTTATTCTTACCTCGATTTCCTTTTTCCTATTTGTGCTCGTAAAAATTTGCATGCACATCAATCTAAACAATAATAGTCAATAAATAAAGAAACAGTAGTTTTAAACAGATTCGAATTTGAAATACGTAACAGAATTGAAATTTCACCAATAGTTTCGTAAAAAGTAGAAAGACTACGTCAGTTAGATCAAGTTTGAAACTACTTACTGAATATTCTCAATATTCACGTCTCTGAATAAAAAAAAAAAAAGAGAGAAATTGTAAAAATAATTTTTTAAATACAAGAATTACTATTATGATCTCAATTGTAAATTAATATATATTGCACAAAATGTAATTTATATCATTCACCAATTGCTGTTTCTAAAACAAATTAGAACGATGTAACAATTTAGATAAATAATCCATCATTAAAAATCAATCCTGTCGAATAGATATACATATTTCATCGAATATATATTCTCATAAATATAAAAGATATCAAACCGAATTATTCTTAATTTCCTGCAACGAAAAAAAAAAAATAAAAATCTTTTTCGTTGCATTTCCGATTTATAAGATTTATAATCGCTCCATCATTAAAAATCAATTCTGTCGAATGGATATATGTTCGCATTAAAAAATATAAAAATATCAAACCGAATTATTCTTAACTTCCTGAAACAAAAAAAAATAAAAATAAAAATCTTTTTCGTTGCATTTTCGATTTATAAGATACTCACTTAGAATCCTGGAATACGAGCGTGACGAGTTCGTTGATACGATCAGAGCCGCGAATCAGATCTGGATTATTAGCCAGAAGGGGGGAGGGGGATCCGTTACATTCGGTTGTACCGTCGAATCGGTCGAAAATTGGTCGCTGGGATTTACGATGTCTCTGCTTGATACGATTGTTACGCGTTCCATCGTGATTTGTATTTGGGGTGATGTTGAAATCGCGTTTCGGATTAGATCTTTGGATGGCATCTGAACGAGCAGTACATCTCCTGATTCGTTGATTTTTCAAGTTTTTTTAAGTTTTAAGATCCTGAATACCGTAGAAAATCCGTATTTTCCGATTATGGTCTTTTGGAATACTTCTGAATACTGTAAAAAATGATCGGTTAATTTCGTGAATTATATCGGGAATGAGTGATTTAAAGTGTTGCGGATGATCCTATAGGTCGAAGAATGTATTTCGAATTATTTGAATGGATAATTCGTATTCTTCGATTGTGGTCTTCTAGATTTGAATCCTGAATAAAATCGTATTCTTTGACTGTGGTGTTTAAGTTTGGATACTGTAAAAAATGATGTTATATGTAATACTGTAAAAATCGGATTATCCGAACTGTGCTTTATCAAAAATCATTTGTGAATAAAAGAATCCAAATATCGATATATTATTTTCCAAATATTTTAAACGTTTCAATAACATCTATTTCCAAATCGAATTTATAATATAAGACAAAACTCCAATCTTTATGTTATATTGTTAATTAAATAATTGATGCAAGAGTATCGAGATGATGATCGATCTCCAGATTTTGGAAATCTTATTAATAACGTAAATTCATTGTTACACACAATCGAATAATTCACGATATACAAAATAAAATCAAACTTAATTTTTATATTAATAAATCCCAGTGAATCAATGGTTTTCTATTCATTCAATTCGTCAAAACTGATTAAACATTTCAAATACGAACAAACAATGATCTCACAAATTCTTCTCACTTCAGACAGAGACGCTCGAATTCTCGCTATTCGCTTTCACGACGCGATAAAAAAAAAGAAAAAATAAACAAATAAACGGATTCTTTATTTTCCATTTGCCCGATTCTTCCCAGAATCGTGAATAAGAAAACAGGGATAAAACAATCTCCATTACAATAGCGTCGTCGCGTGCTAAAACGATCGATAAGATATTTCATCTTACCAAGCGGATTATTAATAGCGTGTTAACAAAGCCGCAAACCAGCAGTGCGTTAACGCGAGCCAATGGAATAATGAGTCTAGACGGCTCGAAGAAATCGATTACGAACAATACACCCGTTTCGCCAACGTTGCCGCGGCATTTCTTTTTCTCTCTTTCTCTCTCTTTCTCTCTCTTCTTCCTTCCCTCTGGGAATCGATTCGAAAAGGTATTCAACCGTGAACCGTGGCTGCTCGTTTCAAATGAAAATCGCGGTCATTGATGATGATACGGTGGACGAAGAGAAGGTAAACGATGGAACGCGGCGAGAATGGATTCTACAAGTTCACCAGTATATCGTGTATCGTATATCGAGAAATAAATTCTCTGTTCGAGAAAATTGAAATCAGAAGAATTTTGGATGAGAAATATTGTGTATGACGACAAATTATGAATTCGAATTGGATTTCATGTTTTCAATACGGTGACGAGAGAGAAAAAGAATGGACGAATTTATAAATCTAATAAATCTAAAACTTGAACCGATACTAATAGTAGGGAAAATTAATTTATCCGTTGTATCGAAAGAAAAAGAAAAGAAAAAAATTGTTGTAAGATGGTGTACGTGCGTTCCTTCGACATCGTGTTTTAAACTCGTTAAAATTGATATTAAAACGGTGTCTTTCTAATAAGTTCGCCAAACACCGAGGAAAGAACAATGGGAATAGAGGGAAGAAGAGAAAAAGGGAATAAAGAAAGTTGAATAAGTTGGTCGCAAAGATGAAAATTTTCTCCAGCTTTTTCATGTTAATCCGAAAGGGAAACTTTATCTTTGCTCGGCCATTGTTTCTCTTGCATTAAATAAAAGGTAATTCTAATACGAGGTATAATGGTAGAAAGAATTCATCCGCCGCTTAAAATTTACAGAGTTGTAGGGAAAAGCAAAAGGATGCAAATGAAATTTAACTTGTCCGGGACAATTTTGAGAATTGTCGGGAAGAAAGGCGCCTTTCTATCCGATTGCCTCGTGAAAAATTAAAAAACGCTCGGGTTTCCTCACCCGCCTCGTCTACCGAACACCGACAACCCGGCCTTCAAAATAACAAACGGGCTAAAAGCAGACAGTGGAAAAACGGAAAGATACGAATGATAAATTACTTGAACGTTTTAGAAATACGCAGGACAGATGATGTCTCCCGATAACCGACGTCTTAAACTCTCTCGTAACTATATTTTAATTCTTTACAGGTTATTTTTCAATAAAAAGTGTAAATTGTCTCGATTTAGAAGATTAAACGTCAAAATTTGTTCTTTTCGAGTAACAGAAAAATATATTTATGCACGTCAAATATGAGAAATTAATTAAATAATATGAATTATTGTTTTTCCTTATGGATGCACGTTGAGGTTATGTAGATATCTCAGATTGTGAAGTCGAATCTGGTCGGAATTTTGTGATATTAGAATAACTTTGGCTTTTTTTGTTTTATGTAACAAACATTTCAGATCCAACTCATAATTCGAATATAATTCATAATTCGAATAATATATGCGTACAAAATTAACTTAGTATAATTTTTCTAATATTTAATATTTCGAAAATTAAATGTACGTATATACTGTATGTATAACTTTACAACGTTCTCGAATTCTAATTCGAAGCTAAGATCAATTGTTCTCTTTTCTATTTCAACACGAAGCTCAACGAAACCAAGCCCTATTTCTAATAAACTCATTGCTCTAAATGCGAAAAGCGATAAAGTGGTCGTCGCCATATGAAATGGATTATCCGTTTCGCTCGGTCGGTAATCGCATAAAATCGAAGAAACGATGATTGCGCGAACCCGAAGTTTTCCAGAGCGATTTAAAGAGCCTTCATCCGTCGACGCGGGAAAATTGCATTTGTTCGAAGGAAGTGGCGGTTACCGACCGAGTTGCAACGCGTGCACCATATAGTCATGCATTATCGCGTTATGTTTCGCTTTAAACGGCTATATCGTAACGTTTACAACCGAAGATTTACGGCCGGAAGGGAATGTGACGTTGGCTTAAATGGAAAAAAAGCTGCGTGGATTTAATCCATCTCCGATGATTCCCCTTCTTCGTGCATTCGTTCTTTTCCTCGTAACACCTTTCGTTGTTGTTAAAGGGTGCTCTTAATGCGTTAAAAATGACTCGCGTGCCGTTGACGTGGACAAATTAAGGTTTGGACGCGTTAAGAGATTCTTTAAAGCACAGGCCGTTTCGTTTGAAATTACTGGCTTGATTTCTAATCGTTATTGTTGTGCTATTTTTTGTTATTAAATTTTTTGTAAATGTCAACTTCTTTGTATTTTAATGAATAAAAATATTTATAAAATAATCTTCTTTCTATTAATTACGTAATTAAATAAATAAAGTGCAAAAATTTATACGTCGCTCGTGATAAAATTAGAATAATCGATGCGAGAGATTCGAGGTGATGGAAGACAAAAAAAATTAGAGTTTGTTTATTGGTTTCTTTGAAAGGATTTTTTCTAGGTCGGGCTTCTTTCCGTGTCAGGTGTTTGGACGTTGGAACGGCAATCAAGAGTGATTTGCGAGGTAGCTTGGTCGTTGATTTTTTTAATTGATCACCGGTGTCAGGTGGTGGTTCGCGTGGGTGTAGTGCATTGATGAAATTGTGTGATGTATGCGTGTAATTTGTCATCCCGCTCGGTAATATATGGTATGCTTTCAATGATAAATTAGAGATATTAACGGTCGGTGGAGGAGGAAAGTCGTTGAAGATTACTCAAAAGAATGGAATAATAGTTGAAATTAATATTTTGTAAATTTCGATAATTGATGTTCTTAGCGGAATTGATGGGGACAAGAGATTGATTGTACTCTCGAAGTAATTGTAAATTTGTTTCTATATTCACTTTTAAAGACCAGACGAAATAAAATGTCATCGTTCGTACGTAAGAATTTTACTCTCTGAAGATTTGCGACTTCGATCAACCGCAAACGTCACTTTTCCATATTATTCTTTATCTTTCTACTGTCGTGGCTGTGAATAGAAACTCACGTACCATCGTTTTCTGAACCATAGATCAAACAGGATGACATCCGTTTTCTATTTCTACTAACTTCTTCTTCTAACGAACATTTACAAAAAGAAAAATCCCTTTTCGAAGTACGTTGCAGCTCAAAAAGTATACGGACACTTTCTTATCCCATTATTTTCTCCCATTGCGTTTCTATCATTACTAGATGACAAAATTGGCAAGATCCAACAAGGCATCGATAATGTAACGATAAATAACACGAATCTTGCCAATCTTTATCCTCGAAACGAAAAATAATATAAAATACTCGTAAGATAAGAATTAAAAATTTTCAACAGCAAATCTTTAATCCTCTTTAACTCGAATTCTCTCTAAAACGAACCGATATTTAAGATCGAAATTCGTTTCCTTCCTCCCCTTAAAATTGATCGACAAATCGGATGAACAGGGTCCTTCTTATTATTTATATTATATTTTTATTAAACGAGCATCCGCCTGTCATTATCGTGGTCCGATTAAAGCACGTTGGCTCGGCTCGAGGAGAAATAATTTGCCAAGTTGCATTAACTTTTACGAGCGTCCCGAATAAACGGCAATAAAGGTGGCCGATGGAGGTTGGCTGGAAGGGGTGTGGATGGTGGTAAACTTGGGCAGGATGCAACAATGGGGGAGGAAGGGGAGCGGAAACGAACGTCTCGCAAAGCAGAAACTTTTTCCGCGGATAAGAATCTAAAAATGGCCGAGGCCTCGGTAACCGGTTACCAAAAGGGAAAATTGCAAAGATGCGCCCCCTATCGCCGCGCATTATCGCTTCGTGCTTCCCTCTAAATGACTGCATTATGGCGAACTTGCGAGGGATTCCTGCGCCTCGAGCGAAAAAAGGAAGGTGAACGACCTTTGATACAGTTTTTGCATAGCGTAAATGTTGCATAGCATAGTGTATTCTGGTGGTGGATTAATTATTGAATGTATCGTGTTATTTTTCAAATGATAGGAGATAATCGAGAAAGTAATAAGAAAGTAATTTTGTGCTTAAAAATAGTTTTTGAAATAGTTTTTTGAAATAGGATGTATTGTGGTGGTAGATTAATTACTGAAGGTATTGTGTTATTTTTCAAATGAATAAGGAAATGATTGAGTAAGAAACTTGTGCTTAAAAAGATAGGGCAACAATCTTTGAAGAAATTTTTGTATAAGATATATTATGGTAATGGTATTATGTTATTCTTCAAATGAATAAGGAAATGATTGAGTAAGAAACTTGTGCTTAAAAAGATAGCAACAACCTTTGAGACAGTTTTTGCATAGAATATATTATGGTAATGGATTAATTATTGAAGGTATTTTTTTAAATGATAATTGAGAGATTGAATAAGAAAGTAATTTGTGTTTAAAAAGGTAGAGCAACACTCTTTGAGATAGTTTTTGCATGAGGTATTGTAATGATGAATTAATTATTGAAAATATTGTATATAACTTGTACTTATGGATTGAATAGAATTCATTTAATTGAACAAAAATAGTCTGAAGTTTAATCTTCATTAGATTTGTTATCTGGTGAACAATATTGATCTCAAAATCTTAAGTCTTCACTTTGTCAGTTTTATTGTTCATAGTTTTATTCAATTCAATAATTTCGTTGTCCATAACTGTATCTTTAATATTATGAATAGCAACTGCTGAACTGTGATCTCAGATTCCTATTTTGCATTACTTTCTTAGCATTGCTGAATAGCATTAAGTTTAAAGTTTCCAACTTGTACTGTTCTGATTTCATTGCCTTTAACATGAATAGCTCTAAGCCTAAGCCTTATTCCACTAATTTTGCCTCATTTTAAAATTTTATCTTCATTGCTAAATAACAGTGTTACAAGTTTCCAAAGTTTTCACTATGCTAATTTTGGTCGCTTATTTCCAACATTTCTCTATATGCTCTATAGTTCTAGATCTTCAATCCTCATTAATTTTAGTATCCATAGCTTCATCCTCAGCATTGTTGAACAGCATAAGCTTCCAAAGTTTATACCGTGCTAATTTCATTGCCCTTAACATTACTGAATAGCACTTGATATAAGTCTCCATTCTCCATTTCATTAATCTTGTTTCCAACATTGCTAAATAAATATAATTTTGTTTCTCAGCATTGATGAATAGCTTTAAGTCTAAATTCAGTTCAGTCCTCATTTCACTAATTTTAATGCCAATTCATCTTCAATATTGCTGAACAACAGTAGTATAGTAAGTTTCCAATTTTCACTCTGTTAATTTCTATTGTTCACTCATTTGTTCTCGACACTACTGAATGACATTAGATATAAGTCTTTAGCTACCCATTATACTCTGTTAATTTTGGTATCCATAACTTTATCCTCAACACTGCTGAATAGCATAAGTCTCCAGTTTCCATTATTATAATTTGAATTCCCATTGCTTTATCTTGATATATCAAATTTTCCATTCTATTAATTTTCCTTCCTTATTTACTTTTGTTCTCAGCATTCAGGATATTGCGCTTAAAAAAGAAGTTGAGAAGATGAATAAAACATACAAAAATTTCATTATAAATCACCCCGTTGCAACGATCCACGAATTTAAGGGTATCTTCAATGCTTAAGTCTCTTCAATACTTACTTTCTCTCGAAGACGATGACCATAAGGACGTTGGATTCTCGCGGAACAAATGATCCAAAGACTTTTACGACGGCCGTTCTTATAATGACTTCCGCCCATGGTAGACGCGGTCATGTAGATGCGATATTACCGGCCTTCTCAGGACACGTCGATTTGATGGCCGTTTTATGGCTGCTTGTACTTAGACTTGGGTGCACGTTCTCCCGGGCTCGTTAGACCGGCTTGTCGTCGAGCATAAGGCGAGTCTTGTTAATGTAATACATGGCCGGGCCTTATGGGCGTCTTGTTTGAAAGGGGAGGATGATTGAAGGACTAATAGAAACATCTGAAAGAGATTCGAAATGATGAATATATAAAGAAATCAATGTACTCTTCAGTGTGTCAGCGAAGCACGTCCTATTCCATTCCACATTTTTTCTCAGACCCATCTTATTGATAAATAAAGAAAATGAATAAGAAATCTGAACCATTCTTTCCTTACCATTCTTCTGCAATCATCAATATACATTTACAATTTATACTTCTTATTCAACTTCTGATAAAAGTATTACAATTTCTTTCTTCAACTTACAATTTCAATATACGATATTATTGTATAAATAAAATTAAACAGACATTGGATCCTTCCTCGATATCTCGTGAATATAATACAAGCCTTATGTACATACACGTATAACTGTACAGACACAACAACCGTAGAACCATTTCTTTAATACACACACACACACACACACACACACACACACACACACACACACACACACACACATATACACACACAAAAAAAAGGAAAAAGAAAAAAGAAAAGAAAACACGAGGAGCAAACAAGGGAAAAGAGACAGAAGCAAAACGAAAGAATAGAGGGATCGCATCCGTGATGGAAGCCTTGAGTCCAATGGGCAGATATGCATCTGATGTCCCCTTTTTCCCTCAGGTGGCGCCCGCAGGTAACCGTTATCGATCTCGCAAATAATAGCGGCCATGTACCAGTCGACGTATCCATCCGCGTAACGAGGCTGGATATGCGCGACCACACCACCTATCCGCCACCCTTCCTTGCCTCTCCAGTGTTCCATACGTGACCCGGATGGAGGTTGGACTTAAAGGGAAGTAACACATTCGCGGTGTCACACGGAGTGCGACCACGACGCGGCTATAGATGTCGATCGTCACACCGATCGACGATTATTGTCGATCATCCTGAGAGTGGAGAAGAAGGGGGTGGGGGGGATGATGATGATGATGATGATGACGATGATCGAGGACGATGAACGTCGTTCCTTTGTTGGTTTAGGATTGTAGGTCGGCCTACATGATCGTTCGAGGGTGGAGATCGACAAAGGAAGTTTGTGTCATGATTGGGGGAATATTGAGTGCGAATAGTGTCATCTTGGAAGGGATTGTTTGGTGATGTATATGTACGTTGTTGGGATGAGGAGACATTAATTTTTTTTGTAAAGAATGTTACACTTACAGATCTTCAATATCTGTCGTTCTTAATCTTGTTTACAAGAAATGGTAATTGAAGATCTGGTTATCTTACGCCTTCTAAATGATATCATGTATTTTGGAAATGAATATGTCATTAAGTATTCTCTTCTAGATTTTTGTACGTTTTTTTTTTTTTAATTTTCTATAAATGTATAAACATTTGCTTTTTATTCAAACATTTGCTTTTTATTCAAACTGATTCTAAAATTCTAGAGATGAAGTTTTAGTTTTTTTTAAATTAATTATTTATCAAAAGAAATTTAAAGGTAAAAGATCAACCGTCTTTGATATTTAGTAGTAGGTTCTAGTTTTTTATGAATATCGAATAACTTTCTAAAATGAGAATATCGATTCATTGGCGATGTTGAATAGACCGCAATTAACACAGAACGTTTTTCAAAGTAAAGAACACTTGCGACTGAATTATACCGCGTTAAATTCGTTTCCTTTGATTAAAATATAAATAAAGAGAAAAAGGAAACGTGAGAATTTACGAGGAACGTTTGAACACAGTTATGCCTTATTCCACTTGGTCTACAGTTTGTTTTTGTTCGTTAAATGATTCTTATTTCACTGTGAATCTCGCTTCTTTTTTTTTTTTTTTGAAATTAAGCTGCTTGATATTCGCAATCGTTGTTGAACAGAAAATATTTTTATGATTTAAATCAATAATCACAATCGTCACAATGCAATGTACAATTTTTGAAACTTTGTTTGATTTTTTTATTCGAAGCAATTTATTATCTAGAAAAATAGTATAATAATAAGTGTGTAAATAGTGTAATAATCATGTTCTTGACTTAAAAGTTTAACAATTAAGTTTGAAAAATTGCTAAATTTCTAAATTATTTCTGCATCCACAAATTAATGCTATAAGAAATTATGAAGATCCATTTAAAAAAAAAGTGCACTTGGATCAATACAAAATAAAATTACCCATCATTCAATCTCATTTAGTTTTATCTATCTTAAATCATTTCAAAAATATAGCGAATCAGTAATATATTACAGAATATTTATAAATTGTATAGCAAAATATTGAATATAAATTATTTACATGACATACTGCAAATGTTTATACATTTGTGACAATTCTAAAATTTGCCTAAACATCCTCATCCCAGCAACAATGGTACAAGTAACAAACAACCGAATAAACCATCTTATCATACTTGTATATCATCACAAGTTATCATCACAATCAAAATTCATAGGACAACATAAAAAGAAACCAGGCTAATTTTAATCGTATCCATCCGGCTAATCGGTTCAACAATAGCGTCAATAAATTGAAAATTAGAAATTCCTTTGGGTAATAAGTAAATCGTTACGCCCGGTTTATAACACGATCTATCGAGGGTCGTCTAATTTTCACATCCTGGTATATGGAATAGCACACGCGTGGCTTTATCAACACCGATCGGCCAGAATGCGTTTATGCATGGCCATTGTTCCAAACGTTCCTATGGCCGCGCACCAGCAAAGACACGCTCATTCTGTTAACCATATATACCGTACATGTGATTACCTCTTCGGCCCTCTCTCGTCTTTGGATCGACCACGATCGCTTGGTTTCTCCGATTTCGCGTCTCGTCTGACGGATACTCGACCCAAGCTCGATCGAATTAGTACACTTGTCAGAAGACCAAAGATGGGCGGATCGGTGATTAGAGCTTCCTAGAAGATATGATAATGTGTCAGGATACGAAGTCACAAAGGAACTATATGTCTTATTGTAGCTAGATAATGTACTTACGTTTAAGTTTTATTTTTTTGATTACTAACAATTGAATGGTTATGATTAAGTGAATTGATTACTGATTGTAAATTATTATAATTATTGTTTTGAAAGATATGGTAATATCAGGTGAAAAGAAACTATTATCTTAGGTTAGTGATAGTTTGAGGGTATACTTACATAGGTATTTTTGAGATAAGATAGAAGATATTTTTTTCTTTCTATTCATATCAGAATGAAGTGTGAATCGCTGATTGAAGATGATTCTAAAATATAAGAAAGGAATTATAAGTATGTTAATTAATGATTTGATTACAATTTGATAATTTACTTACGTAGATAAAATTGAGCTAAGGTGTTAAATAGAGATGTTAATACCATTTTTTTATTATATTGCATGGGTGAATGTATAACAATGAAAACAAAGTTAACAAAAATAAGTTTATTCTATAGATATAATACAATAAAACAGATCTTACCTTTATTTCTAAGTATTATCTTTGTAATTGTTTTCTCCCATTCTTCCAATGTTCAGAACTTTTTTTTGACAATTCTTGACGAATTTGTGGTCTTACTATAAATATAATTATTTCAATTTTATTTTTTTTATTTATTTTTTTATTTATTATTTATTTTATTTATATATAATATAATATATATATATATATATATATATATATATATATANTATATATATATATATATATATAGATAGATAGTTCTTTAAAGAATTGACTGCGTTAGAGTGATTCATGATGGTTGAGTTTAAAATTAATTTAGGAAAAAATAAAATAAATATCATGCTAATTAATATTTTTATAATTATATATACTTACAAATGATACAATTTCATTTTTTTATTTTCAGTCCTTGTATCTCCTGAAAATTAAAAAATTTTTTATATTAGTTATAAATATAAGTCCATAAAAGAAAATCCAGGAAATTCATGGCGTAAGTTTAATAAATCAGGATGAAACTTTATTACGTGGCAAGTCTTAAGACGACGATTGGGTTTATGATGCATCAATCGCCCCCGTTCTGGAACTTGGAGTTCTTCTGATCCTTATAAATTTTCGAATTTTACAGTTTTCCAAGTTTTAAAACCACGTAATTAATTTAATGCGGAAAAGTTATACAGGAATTTGTTTAACTATCCGAATAACGAAAGAGTCACACCTCCCTGAAATAAAATTTTATAAAATAAGTTTCAATTAGATGTCGAAAAACTATAAATTTTAATATTACTACGAATTGGTATGAATACAATTTTTTCCAATTAATTAAAAAAAAATGTCGTTTTTATTTCACACGAATATTAAAATAAAATTGATTTTATATGTTATGTATATTGTAATCGTGAATGTAAAGTAATCTTGCGCTCGACTATTCAATTTTTGGTATGAATATAAATGAAAAATATCCGATGGACACGGAAAATAATTTATATCCACATTTTGAAAATATGTGAATACAAATACGTGTCAGTTTAAATATTAATATTCTTCACGAGTGCATATTAATCAGATAATTATAAACAGTCACATTGCATAACATAATATCTTATTAGCATTAAAAAAACATCAGATCGAACAAAATAATAATGATAAAAAATTTCGGTATTGTTGATCAATCAATATTACAGTAATATCAAAAAAGAAAAATTTTTTCCTATTACACATCTTTTACAAATATTTTACAAATAAAGATTTTTTTAAATTATGTATTTATGAAAAATTTAAATGCACAAAAATTTATAAAAATACAACATAAAAATACAAATACACATTTGCACATAATATGCAAAAAGAGATAAAACATCATATTATGATATTTAAAGTGTGAAAGATAGATTTTCATTTCAATTTCAGTTCATAAAAATTTTAATTCGCTTAAAATACTTATTACACATCCTCAATAAATTTTTTCAAACTACTTTCTTTTTCAAATCACAGTAAGTTTCTTATTACGAATTCTCTCATATATTTTCTCAAATTACTTTTCTTCCACAAATATTTGATTTTTTCCACGGAATCACTTTCAACCATTTTACTCGTTGCATATTTGTTAATTAACCGAGTTCATTAAATTTTCACGTTTCTAGATAGAACAAAAACTCGTGAAAAAAAAGTCTTAAATAGTTCGAAAGTATTCGCATCTATATTCACGCTAAAAACTCATCGATATTTAATTAGCTTTTCGACTCGATAGTTCGTCGTAGAGGGAGCGCGTATCGTCAAAGGCAACCGTGGTTCGTTCAGCATTTGTCGTCGATCACGTTTCCACGTGGAAATTTGCGGTAATACAGCTCGTCAGATTCGTGACTATTAACAGGTTTAGTCAATCACCATAGTAATTATGTGCACGCGATATAAACCTCACGAGCGTAAATGACGGCGTGGCAAACGAGCGTGCACTTGTATTATGTTGGAATATGTAGATGTATGTACACATGTACGAGAGAGTCTATAGAACGACATTTAATCAAAACGGAACCTAAAACGAATCAAGAGACAAATGTGAATCACGAATCAGTAGATATTAATCTTCTTAATTACAGAGAACGTCTTTTATTATCGTAATTGATATAAAAAATATAATGTGTTAGGTTAGGAAAGCGATTTGTTATGTCGAATGAAATATCAAGTCTATTTTTAATTAAAATCACGAAAATTCTCGATTTTATAATAATATTGAAAAACGATTTTCACATTTTTCACAAATTCGCCTTTCGTTTTGCATATGTGTTCAGTACAGTATTGTCATCAGTCTATACAGTCATTTTAGATTGAATTTTATAATTGTTTTTTGTAAAATGAAAATCAATATTCGCTTCAATTTTTGGTGCGTATTGAATACGTTAATTTTGTTGTTAATTTGAACGAAATGATTTATTTTTATTAAAATTATGGAAATCGATGTAAACTTTCGAATAAAAATTTTATATTTTCTATTTTTTAATAAATTTTGTTTTTTAGTATTATCAAATTATATTTAGCAATTATATTTTCAAAGCATCATAATATTACACCTATATCTGTTCATAAAATAACATTAAGCCAATATAAAAAAAGATAAACTATAATAACTCTTATCCAATGTAATACATCAATCAATATCGTTATATTTAACACTTTTATAAATCGAAAGTAACCTTTGTAAATACGTACTTCAAAAATTTTCAACACAGTCCATCACACCTGTTGCATCTATGATATAATTAGATAATGCACATTAGTTTCCGAACCTCATTACTTGCCAGGTAACTTGTAAGATGTATAGTGAATTATTAAGCTTCTAATTATTCGAACGTTTTATCATGGCGGTGCTGTTGCAATTTTACACTCTCACAGAATAATTTATTAGTGATTCTCAAGTTTCTAATTAAAAATTATAGCAGTCTTTTAGAATCTTATACATGTAATATATTTTATATATTTCCAATACATCAATTTGTAATAAAAATAATATGTAAATTATTATAATTTTTAAAAATTTTAACTATTTTGTCAATTAATAAAATCGAATTTGAAATTGATCAAGTTTAATTATTATTAACATTATATTTAACAGTGATACTAATTTAATTTTCATCTGTTTTTTTTTTACATTATATCTATAAAATATATAATGTGATTGATAGAGATAGAACTATTACAAAAAAAAATATTCGAAAGTTTTAAAATTTACATACTGAATATTTTATTATCAATTAAATTAATCAAATTAATGATACCTTTGTCTAAATAAACATATAAGTAAGAAAAAAGAAAGAAAAAAATGAATGAAAAATTGACAAGAGGAGAATCGACATGAGAGAACGTGGAATAATTTGGCCATGTTCGAATCTCCGTGAAATGTGAACGAGCAAACGTGGCTTACAATAGTCATCCGTTGTTTAGATGCGGCGAAACGGAACACACCTCAGCGTATATTCTACTATGCGTATTATGCGAGCGAATTTACAAACGCGGACAAATACGAGAGAGAGATGGTGATCGAACGTGTCGCGTAACTCTTTGATCTATTACGATCGCGGGAATAGTTCATTGGCAATTCTGAGTTATTCGACGGTACGATGAGGATGCCGGCGATTGGTCGATGGTAGTTGGATGGGATTGGATGAACCTATTCGATCTTTCTCGACCACGCGCAACGATTTCGATAAAGCGTCAATCGATAATCTAAATTTCTATGGTTTTTTAATCATTATGGAAAACTAAATATATTTATCTGATATTGTTGATTTAAAAAAAAATTTAATTAGAATACTTGTATTATGATATTAATATTGTAATTTGACTTGAAATGATTGGAAAATAATTATTGTATATTTGAAACGTGTAATATATATACATATACATATACATATATTGTATATTTGAGACGTGTAATACAATAATTAGATTGAAGATTATGGTGCTAAGAATTAGATTAAGTTGTTTTAAAATAACCTAACCTAAATTTGAAGACAATTATTGAAGGTATTACTCATAATTAATTTTATTAATTTATTTTAATGTTTTAATAAAAGAAATGTTTTATGAATATTTTGCATGAAAAAATATTTTGCAATTTTATAGAAAGAATACAAAAATTATAGAAAATATGTTAATTTTTTACGAAGCTATAATAAGTTAAATTTATAAAAAGAACATGATTTTCTCGTCACATTTGTACCTAGACATCTTGGAAGAATTTGGGCTTTTGTAATATTCTTAATTTATTCATTTATCGAGTATATAGTCAAAATTCTAATTAAAACTCGAAGAATTTACAGATCTTTTTTGCATGCCAAAAATGGTTGATGCGCGTCACTGTAAAGAAGGGTCGTGAAGCGTGCTCAAATTAGAATTCTTTCGGACTTTAGTAATTTTGCACGTGGTGTGCTAACTAATTTTCAAACATCGTCGTCTTGCTAAGAAAGAAAGCTTATTACGATCCTCTAATGAAATGGTAATTAATAATATATTGAAAAGTATATTAAAAAAGAAATTTTCAAAAAATTTTAAAAGCTGAAATTGTACAAAATTCTTTGAAAAATTTTTTCGAAATTAATTTTAAGATTTCAGTGATTTAATTGTATATAATATATATATAATACTCAATCAAAGAATTGCAAGTATTTAATTTTAGATATTAATTTTTTTTTTCTTTTTCAGGTATATTACACGAATTTTTCATGGAATATGATTGTGATGAATATATCATGATGTAAGTCTTTTATTTATATAATTCATATGTAACTTCATTTTTCATATGATAACTTCATTATTAATTTTGTTCCATTGATTTATAAGACTTAATAATTTAAAATATTTTTTATTAATATTTACAAAGTACTTTTCATTAATTTAATTTGTATAAAAAATAAAATCTAAAATTTAAATCTATTTGAAATTTAATCTTAATTTAATCTTATTCTTCTTAGCCAATTCTGAAAAAACAAATAGCATTATAAAACTATATTAAAAAAAAAAAAAAAAAAAAAAAAAAAAAAAAAAAAAAAAAAAAAAACACTAAAACTCTAAAAAATAGATCCTTTTAAATAACATTCCTCTAAAAAATAATATTCGATACATTATTTATTATACATTATTTGTATTTGTATTATTTGTACATGTACCACAATATTTTAACCTAAAATCTCCATTGCTTTTGCCAACAACAGCTTTTAATTTAATTTTATAATTTATATATTTAAAAGACTTCTATGATTGCTAATATCAAAAGATCTCTAAACTTAACTTAATCATTCTTTTATTATATTATATTTAAACACGGAATCTTCATTGTTTTTCTTAAATAGCTTCCTTCTTAATTTTTCAATAAATTACATAAAAATTTCTATGATTAGCAACATTAAAAGATCTTTAAATTAAATTTATTAAAAATTATCATTTCTACTAAACCTTATCATTTTTAAATATATTTACATTATATTTAAACACAGAATTTTTATTACATTTGTCAATTATTTAATCTCACAATAAATTACACAAAGATTTCTACGATTGTCAACATTAAAAGATTTCTAAACTAAATTTTAACTTAATCTCATCTAATTCATCATTTCCTTATCTATTTCTACATATTTATATATTATATTTAATCATAAAATCTTCATTGTTTTTGTCAACATAAAGTATTCTAGTAAGAAGTAATACTTTTTACTTAACCTCAAAATAAGTTACATAAAGCTTCTATAACATTGAAAGATTTCTAAATTCTTAACTTAATCTCACTATATCTAATCAAGCATTCTTTTATCTCTTTCCTTCTTTCATTTATTTCATATTAGATTAAATAACACATCCGTATTCGAAACTTTCCATCACCGCGAAAACTTTTCACTGACATGTACATCCAAACTGAAAGGAAGTCAATGCCGCCATTCCACATTGGATCTTTCATTTCTAAGAGATCCATTTGCTCCGTTTCCACGTAATTACACCCAGATTAATCGGATTACAGGGGTGTCGAGGCAAATACGAACGAGGCCACGAGGAACGTTTTACTATCGTTCTCCTAATTTTGAGAATGTCGGTATCCCGAACGGCGCCTGGAAACCGGCGAACAAAGTTTTCGGCACGTTGAATCGTTTCTTGTCCGGGCTGACAACTTAGACGTCGCGACGCGGATATTGTTTCCACGAAAAGTTGCCGTGTCTTTCGTGTTTTGCGCCTTTCGCTCTTCGTCATTTTTCCAAGGATGAGTCGTAAGAACGCGTTGAAGACAAAGACAAAGTTGTTTTGCTTAAATACAGAAGTAGTTTGTGATTATGGTGGATAATGGCTAGGCGTCTAGATCCGTAACGGATGCCTGTGTCGAAAAGTTTCGCCATTTATCCTCACGGTGAGAATTCGCTGACGATGGAATAAACGCGTATAAGAGGTTAGTCGCGAATCTTTTTGCAATCGTCCACGGATGATGAAGTTCGATCTTTATGCGCGTGGATAGTATATAAGATTTTGCGCAGGAAGAACGCTAGGATTTTCAGTGGTAACTTTATGATATCTCTGTTTACGTGGATAAACTTATTTTTCAGTCATATTTTTGAGTATAATATATCATTTGGAATAATAATAGAATTTTTATGTTGTTTGTGTATTAATTCGAATTAATTAAGACGTATCTTAAAAATGTATGATTATTTTAAATAGTTTAAATTATAATTATAGGAATATTTAGGGATATTTTTTAGGTAACGTTGCTTTTATATAACCAATGAAGTTTTGCTATCTATATTTTCGAAGATGAAGTTATTTTTGATTTAGTAATGAAATATCATCATTTGTAATAAGTTTTGTGTTGTTATTAATTCAAATCGTTTAGTTTGCAATTAAATTTTGATATTTTATTTATTGAAAACTTATTAATAGTTTTTCGATGCTAATTATTGACCGATAAGTTATTAATCAACTTTTCGATTGAATTGATCGTTAATGAATAATTATGAATTGGTAGATAAAATATTAAATATGTATGAATTTCTTATATTCGAAATTAAAGATACTTAAGAATATTTTTTAATAATTTTGAAACCTGATCGTTATTCTTCGTTTGAGATATCGATATTCATCGAAAATGAATAAAGAATTAACTTTAAATATTAAAAATTAATGTTAAAAATTTGCATTTTTTTTAAATGTAATGGAACGAGTTATATTACCATTGCTCGATTATTTTTAGATAGATTTAAAAAAATTCTTTGAATTTATATTTTTTATAATTTTATATTAGTTTTGGAAAAGTATTCTAGACATTGTATATATATAATTGTGATAGTGGAACTTTGTGCTTTGCTATTGGCCGACAATGGAAATAAAAAGTATAACTTGATGTTTTAGAAAGTGATTTATGATCTAAGTCACTAAATGAAAGAATTCTTCAGTTCTGTTTTAAGAACTTGATTTTTAGAAAAATGATTTTAAAAAAATTTCATTTAATAGTAGTTATTTATCTATATTTCTAAAAATATTAAATACATTTCACAATTAATACTTTTTTCTTTTTCGAATAAATAAATCAATACAAATTCAAGGATAAATTTTAAAAATAGATTCGGTTAAAAATTTAAAATTTAATGAAAAATTTTTTTTTAATAATCATTTATAATTTTACATATGGAACAATAATATTTTCGATTTCGTTTCCATTTTAATAATTTCGTTGTTAAAAATTAATAAAACAAATTTCAGATGTTTCATTAAAATTTTCCTAATAATTACGATAAGATGCTAAAAAAGTAATAGAAATTATTAATCTAAAAAATAACGAAGAAATCAAGTCTCTATTATAAACGTTGGTCGTTCTACTTAACAGGTAAAATGAGCTCGTTTAAAAATAAATTAAAATATCGTGCTCTTTCTTTTTTTTTGCTTTCTTCAAAAGCAGTTTCAGCATGAAAATTCACCATTCTCTGGCCACGAATCTATTTCACGCTCGTACTTACATTTAATTTGCTTCTAGAGCTATTTATTCATCTCCTTTTTTTTTTTTTTAATTTTCACGAAGAATAATTGCATTATTTCTTTGAATCAGAATACTACGAATATATGAATCTTTATTTTTATATTAAAAGAGATATTATATGTATCATTTTTTATCTATTGAAAAATGCAGATTTATATTTTTATTGTCAAGCGTATAAATAACAAGTTCTTTTCTTTAGTTCAGTCAATGCTGCTAATTATTATATCATAAAATATTTCATTTCTGTTTCTTATTTTTCTTTATTTGTTTTTCATTTATTTCATTTTTTTTAAAATGGAACTAAAAAATTATATATATATATCCAGAATATAAAATATCCTTACTATATTCTTACTTCTCCTTTAAATAAATATAAATAAAGAATTATTCTTATATATAATCTTGCCACTGTATTTTTCTTATGATATCATATGATATCATATAATTATATTATAAATTACTAAAACACAATTATTGGTTTCATATCTGTCACATATAAATCATAAAATATTTGATTATATTATAAATCAAGAAACAAATAATTTCTTAAAATTGGATTTTACTTAATAAATATAATAAATGTAACAAGTAGTTTTTAACAATCTCTGTATATCAAGCGGCACACAATTCTCGGTGGAAAAAGACAAGTTTTTCTTCTGATTTATACATTACATTTGGAAAAACATTCTCGTCGGTATTCCTCGTCGCGTGAATACTGGCGATTCGTTTGCGGTTTTCACGAATCAACTTTTTTATTCCCGGTTGTACTGACGTTACTTCGAGGGTTGCTAATTTATTTAACGTTCCGTAAACCTGTACAACGTGTATCAAAGCGGAATGCAAAAAAATTGCATTGTACATTTCGAATGAAACATATTATAGTTGGGCTTCATTTTTCTGATGTTTAAATTGATGTTGCTGAACGAAGTTTCGTGAGAATAATTATCGAAAATATTGATAATCTGAATATCACGAAATGCGTTTATGATTCTTTTCTAATATTTAATAATTAAAATATATATATATTTGAAAGAATTTGAGAAAGAAGAAAGAATAGAATTCATAAAAAAAAAATCGGTACAAAAATAAAATAATTTTCTTATTTCATTTATCATATATTAAAAGAAATAAATAAATAAAAATAAAAAGAATAAATCTTTAAAAAGAAAAGAACAAATACAAAAACGGAATAATTTCCTAAATTGTGTATTTTAAAGAAGAAAAGAAAAAAGAAAACTTTGAAAAAGAAAGAAAAAAAAAAGAAAAAAAAAATAATACGTTGAAAATTCAGTTTAAACTCTTGTTATAAAATGTTAAAAGAAAAATTGAGCTTCGTGCTGAAAACGATCCGATATTCGCCAGCCGTGTCACGGATACGCCATCGAGGGTTAAAGATCTTCCATTTTGTTCCACCTGTTAGAAGTTGTTCCGCGGAGGGGATTCAAAGTCGTTAGGAATTTTTCTCTGAACCGTCGCTCGATTTTCATGGTAAATGCTCGAATGTCGTGACTTTCTTTCGTCCAGAACATAGACGACAGTCCCCCTCTCGTGATTTTTCCTTATAGCCTACCCTATCCGATAAATTCTCGAAAAAGAACCACAAGAATTTCCTGCTCTATTTCACACGTTGATTTTATCTGGTTCGCGCGTTTGTTTTTTCGACTGTGACATGATTCACTTGGCTTTGTGCACAAATTATTTTATTTAAAGGATCGTTTAAAGAAAAATTTTACAGATGCATACGTTGTTGATAGGTGATTGAATATTTAATAATTAAATTTCTGAATACGAATGAATTATTATTGTGATTATAATACAATATTAATGTTAATTGAATGTTTATAATATAAAGAACGAATTGTGAATATTTATACATAATTTTTCATAAAAATTGAAATATACAAAATATAAGGATGTATATGATATATAAAAGACATAAAGTATCCAAAACAAAATACATATTATGATTTTAAAGATCGTAATCCAAGATTGAAAACGAATTATATTTTAATAATCTTGATACAATTATATTTTAATCTATTGATAACAATAATTCATGATATTATTGAAGAATATCATTATTAAAAATAATTGATTTTCTAAAATTTACGAGTTTATCTGGTTATTTTATTAATTTCTATTAGAACCAGCCTTTATGAAAATCAGATAAAATGATAAGAAGAAACGTAGTGTATGGAAAATTAGAATTTGTCTCAAGATCTTACGAAAATTACACTATCTTTCCAGAAGAATCTAAAAATCTTCTAATTTTTAATTAATTAAAAATTATTAATTAATTAAAAATCTAGAAATTCATTCTATGAGACATAATTAGGCTTTCACGATTCGTGTATACGAATCCATTCGATCCAAGTTGAAACAGTTTCGAGATCGTTGTTCGAAATGGCAGTCTATTAAATCTCGAATTATTCGAAATATGGTTGCTACCCTTAATTTCTATGTTTCCTTACCTTATCGTCTTTTTTTAGATCGCACCAACGATCTGCATGAAAGGATTTAATTTGTAATTTCGAACAAGCAGAAAAGGTATAACAGAGAAACGATGTTTTCGTGAACTTTACGAAGTGTAATTTTCAACTAGGCGCTGATTCTTTCGAGTTTCAATGCGATAGAACTATATTACGATTTTTATTTCGTGATTCGAGAAATGATGCGATATTTTAAAGCAAGTCTGTATTTTATCTACTTGATATTTTTTGTATATTTTATATATTTTCGTTGTTTTAATATCTGAAATTTATATTCTAAAGTCTCTATATTATTTATATAGTAAATTTGTGCAACACCATTTTATAATAACGAAAATGTAAATTTCGGGTAAAGTCGGAGAAGTTCGGGTAGGATCGGAACCGATATTGTCGTGAAGAATATAAGAGTATCGAAGTCTTCTCCGATCCCACCCGAATTTTTCCGACTTGTTCCGAGTTATGTCAGAGTATTATATTTCGTCAGAATTTTGTATTTCTATGAAAAGAAAAGTAAAAAAGTTATATTTATTATTTAATTTCATATTATATTATTGTGAATATTATCTAGTGATATGGTGCACGATTTATTATTTCTACAATATTATTTATACAATCATATTATTCATACCATTGTATATTTGTTTTAAGAGAATAGTTTTGACAAAAAATACACAAAAAGATCATCAATGTCTTCTACATTAGAAAGGTAATATAATATTATGTATGTAATAAGCATAAATTTACTTTTAGAATGTAGATTGAATGTTTATTTTTTGCAATTTTAAATAGAATGAAGAATGATTGAGTTGGATTAAGACTGGTGAATTGAACATGATCGATGCGAGGGCAGTTATTTAGATTGAGGTTATGTAGCGTTGAAATGGATTGCTGAATGCATAGTTTGAACGTACGTATGTAGTTTATTATAAAATTGATAAAAGCCTATTTCTTTATCGGGAATTTAATTAAAGAATTTGCAATTCTATTGAGGAAGTGCATTCATAATAAACGGAGAATATTTTGTCGCGTTATATTAGGTTAAGTTACTTTGTAAACTATTTAAAAAATATACACAATGTTTTCTAACATTCAAAATATTTCAAAGATCCAATCATTAATATTATGTATTATGTATTATGTTTTACATCATAAGTAGAAAAAAAATCTCTTCCTCTTTAAACTCTTTAAACATTACATATGGTAATGTTCTTCTATTCTTTATACTTTTAATTTTTCACTTTTTATATCATATATATGTTCTTGTACATTTAAATTTTCCATAAAACATTCCCGATATAATAAAATCCAAAAAAATCCAAGCAAAAAGAAAGTATGTAAATAAAAATATAATAAAAACAAATAAAAGAAGAGAGTATAATCAAGAAATGTGATTTTAATTACGAACATTGACTCTACTTTATCATGGTTTCGTTGACCATCTTTTATACACCTCTGCACGAAGTTTCTTGTACGCGTCTGTACAGATAGCACGATGAAATAAATTGCGATTGTTCGATCGCACGTGAGCACGAGTTACGGCTCTTACGATACATCCCTTTTCTTATACAAAGACATTGATAAAGTCTCCTCACCATTCGCGCGCAAGTATTTGACTTTTCGCCCGAGTGATCGGTACTTTGTCGGAGGAATAGCGCACGAGCCATCGATATCTTTCGAATAGAAAAATTCCATTCCACGTGGAAAAGATGCTCGTGGTGAAATGAAAGGGTTAGTTGATCGCGTGAAAACTTTTCGATGGATCATCGTTGATATATTAGAAATCGATGACGCAACGTATGCGATATAGAAATTTCTTATTCTATACCGCGTATGCGTGTCATGGAGATTTTCTATTCAATGGCGATTGACGTGAACATATGCGTCATGAAGAAATGTATATTCAGTTTTTTTTTATGCACATACTCGATATAAGAATTGTATGCACAGCTTTCGATTTGGATTTCGTTGCATTTTATTGTTTCTTGTACTTAAAATTAATATCAAGCCATTGGAAATCCTTCTCTTGATTTTTGACGCTGTTTTAAATATGTGAAGCTGTTAATTGATTCAGTTCTAGACGAAGAAAACGTTTCACGAATAAGGATTTATATAAGATTTGTTTTAAAAACTTCAAAATTAAATTATTCGTGAAATTTTATTCAAAATCTAATTGTAATAATAATCGTTTAAGAAATATATAACTTGACTAATTCATGTATAAATTAATATTATATTTTCTAGGATGAACACTTGTTATTACATTCAATTTTCTGTTTTTTTCTTTTTTATTCGAGAACCCTACATTATGGACCAATTGCCGAAGGGGCTTGGATCTCCCAGCAGAGTCACACGCGTATGACAGGTAATTTCGAGATCGCCTTCAGGTATCGTAAATTAACGCTTCATATTGAAGCGTTTTTCTTCGATGAAGATTTATTTTCTGCACGCTTGTCACGTTCGACGTGCCTTTAAGCGAACCGAAACGATGAGAATTGTACCCAATGACCGTAATATCAATAACTTACGATATATAGTTATATCTTTATAGTTTCACATATTTTGTAATTTTTTTGTAATTTCTATTACAAAAAGATTTTTAGCCATTTTTTGTAATTTCTATGAAAATATAACGTAATATAACCCATTGGTGTTTTGACCAATGTTATTTAGATCAATTTAATTTTTACTTCGTTAATCAATTTCAATATTCACTACTTTTTAATATCGCTAGAATCTTTTTCATGTAGCATTTTAAGATTAATATTGAACAATTTTATACTAATCTAACAAGTTTTATACTTATTCTCAGAAATTCAACGCAACTTCAGTAGAAAGAAAGAGAAAAAGAAAATCTCATCAATTATTATTATTCAAAAGTTAGCTTTTCTCATAAATGGCTGCAACAGAATTTATAACGCCTCAAAAAAATATCCCCAAAAGATTAATGCACAAATAGAGAAATAAGTGCATATGATAGGAAAAAACCTCGTTTTAAGGCGGGTTATATTGGCGAATGCAAAAGCATGGCGGACAATCGTATGTATCCGAGGCGAGGAAATATAATCGTGACTTGTTCCGTTCGTCGTTCATCTCCCGGTGGAATACAGAAGAAAAGTCGATATCCGGATGAACAGTCGGGTGGCACGTTCTTGATATCGGTGGAACATGTGTAGTACGTACGAGTCTTGTGTGAAATAAGCGGAAAAGAGAGGGAAAAACAGAGGGATGGATGGACAAGGAGGAATATGTGTATTCAAGCAGAGGGGAGGGGAGACCATATGACAATGGCCGAAGGTGGAAATGTATCGTGGTTTGTAATTCGAGAACTGGCCTAGAATGTAGTTGAATGAAAACTGGGTTTCTCTTGTGGAAACGTCGCTGGTTTTATGAAGTATCCTTTTTTCTTTTGTTTGATAAGTATGGATGCCCAACGAAATCAATTATGTCCATTTAACTTTTCACTCGGATGGAGTATTGGTATTGTATTTTTGTTCACTTTGGCCAATATTTTTGCTATTAAAGAGAAACATTGCAATGAGAAACATTGCATATGTTTATATGTTTTTGCTGAAATATGAAAAAATTTTTTATGAAAATTCATAGGTTATGTATACAAAGGATTATTTTGAATTGTTCATTTATTGCATAGGCTTCATGAAAGGATAAATCTTTGGATAAATATTATCTTTAATATTATCTACTTCTAAAAAAAAGAATAAAAATTTCACTAGTTTCACGCCAAGAACTAACAAAATTTTTATTCATTTATTTAATTATTACTTTTTTTTAAAAATATTCAAATAATTATATTCCTTCCGATACAAAAAATTACTAGACTATCTTACTAGTAGTATCTTTAATAGCCGCTAATAGGCGCTAGTGTCGTCTCGCGATCATCGCAATCTTGATTAATTCTTTGTTCGTGATTGTTCAAAAATACAAACGATTTCAATCTACTTCTATTTCAATCATTATCAAAATTTCATTCAAACAAATTTCCATCGCGATTAATATCCGATTAATTCGAAACGGACGACGAAATGAAATAACAAAATCGAAAACAAATTCCACGAAAACCAAGCAAAGCGAATCATAAGCATTAACCATATCCGGATTTATATTCTCGCTGACCATCGACTTGCACACCCAATTCCCTATAAGGGATACGAAACGCAGATTCACGAGTCGCGTTAACGCACGTCCGACTTCAATTATACACGAATTATCGACGAGAACGTGCGTTACAGTGGGATTAATTAAAATTGAATATCTCGTTGAAATTTAATTGCACGATCAAAGCGAGACACCGGTTGGAGGGAACGATGGGCCAATGGCAGACTTGGCCACATATAATCGGCGTGATTGTCGGTGTCAAAACTGGATACGTGTGCTCTTTCGCTCGATTTGTTAGCTTTTAAGCGCTATTGCATTCGATAATATGTGAAATAATTTGATAACTGTGCAAAGTTGCTCGTATGTTCGTCCATTGGTTAGAAATTGATCATTGCTGGAAAAATCAAATTTCAAGAGTCAGTATTCTTGTGATCGTGATAGAAATCGTGATGTGGAATTTTGACTTTTTGAGTGGTGAGAGATGAATTTTGGATTTTTATTTTTGAAAATGAAATAATCAAACTATATTTAAAACGTCAAATTTTTGAACTTTTGACAAAGATATTTCAATAATTCTATAGATATACGATAGTAATAGGAATGTGAAATAAATTTTGATATAATAACGAAATGATGAGCAATCAAACTTATTATATTAATTATTTCTAATTAATCTCGTGTATTATTGTGTTCCGCAAAAAACTTTTCGACATAATATCTTATCTTTATTTTCGTAAAACGTATGATCTAATGTTCGAAATTCCAAAAATTCGCTTTATAGTGATATCGATCCAACGATGCTTCGAAAAATTGAATTGAATTTCTCTCAAATCTCTTCTCCAAATCTGTTGATCGTATTCTTTCCCTCCCACTCGGTGTCGACAAAAAATGGCTGTTCTTCTTTTGAACGAGAGACCGATGTAACGAACGCTTTCGAGAAAATTCTTCGTGATATTCATTGGATTCGGAGGAACGATTCGTAAAAATGCGATGACTCAGTGTGTCGCATGTTACCGTGGCGGTTTCTGCCGACCTAAGCCCGTTGTCGAGCCTCGTGTCTGTACTCTGTTTCCCTTTGTGGACAAGGTTCGTTGTACCGGTGGTGTAATGGATCTGACCAAGATGGAATGGAATGGGAAGAATGTTGGTGGAATATGTTTGCGGTGGGACACGATTGCGGAAGTTTTTAAACCTTTTTCAAGGTTTAATTTATGGCCCTGGATACTGATGTCGTCGTATTTGATTAACATTTTTAAATATTTATGGTACAATTACGTATTCCGTATAAATGGTAATTTTCATTATCTAAATGTCATTAAACTTTTTATAATTTCGATTTGTTAATCGAGTTTCGAAATTAGAACATTTATTTATTTATTCATTCATTCATTCATTCATTCATTCATTCATTCAATCCAATTTGCAAAATTATAGAATAATTTTCAATTTTTCTCTCAAGCAAAGAATAATTTTCCAATATAATTAACTTTAAAAGTTTATTTTCAAATATACTTGCACGCTTAGAAAATTAAAATTTTAATCTTTTTTCTCAGAGGAGGATCCAAGAGACTTGCAGATCAAAGAAGAAAAAAAAAAGGAAATAATAATGTATTTAAAAATTGCTACAATCGAACTGCTGCAGTTTGAATGGATCGAATCCAAAACTAATTTACACGGAGGATCAATCAGCGTAATGCTCGAATGCAACAATGAAGGTTTAAAAAATTAGCCCATCGTAGCCCAGATCGTAACGAAGAGTTATTAGGTGGGAACGATGTTTAGTCGTAATTGTAATGCCCGTTCCGCATACCAGCGATCCTATAAATCGATCGATTGCATCCATCGAGAACATTGTTTGCCATTAAATCGGGCATTAATGATGCTCTGGTGATAAATAGCAACGTTATTATTTCTCGTTCTAAGCTCTCGAGAAATATCGTTTTCATTTTGAGGTGATATGATAAAAATAAATTATTCATCAATTTGATTATTATCGTTAAGTTTTACGTTTGAAATTGAACGAATATTCTTTCTTAATCCTTATAATGCCAGATTGTACCTGTCTTATATTGGAATATTGGATAAAGTAAAATTTGGTGGTCGAGGTAATTAATCTTGACACACTAGGTTGAGTTTATTTTGAATTACTCTTCCATTCATGGCCCTTTTCTGTATACAATGTAAAGAGAATTCTGAGAGGATTAAAATTCAACATAAAGTAAGTATACTATTCCATAAGTGTACATTTTGAAACGTTTATTATCCAACGTTTATTATATTTTTTTTTTCTAGATTCCCTTTTTCTCATTCACTGTTCCTTTTTATGTTTGGAAAATTCAAATAGAATTTTGGACTCTGATCAATATTGTTATTAGGATTAATTTTTAACATCAACTATTCTATAAGTATACAGTTTGAATCACAATCCTTGGGTATCCAACGTTTTCTTATTTATTTCAGTCCTTTTTTATCTCTTATGCTATTTAAAACAAAAAAAAAAAAAAGAATTCATCGATTATAAAAATTACATTTCAACATCATAAAAGCAACATAAGTTCTGATTTTAGAATTATTGAATAATTACTGAATTATTGAATAATTACTATAATGAAATGGAGCTTTAATTCTGATTAATTTGTATTTTATGATATGTAGACAATTATGCAATGAAAAAGAAATTTTATTATTATCTGCGTGCAAGTAAAAAATCAACAGGTTTAATCGAAAAATCCTTCCTCTCTTAAGCAATTTATCGAAAGATGAGAATTTTAAAACACGAAGTTAAAAATGAAATCAAAAACTTCGAAGCGTAAAGTAATTCTAAAAGTTCTCGAGTCTAATAGAAAGTTTTCACTTAAGAAATTTTACTTGCTCTTATCTAATCGACTGCATCTATCAAATGTAAAATTTGGTGAAAATTTGTTAAACATATATTGAAATTATTATTTCTTTCTTACCTCCCTCTTAATTTATTACAATATTTTTATTATAATTAAATCATAATCAAATTGAAATAATTTATTTTCTTTTTTTATGCTGAATTGTATTAATTTTCAAGGAAATAACGTAAATTGGCCAAAAAAGGAAAGGATGCCTATTAAATCTGGTTAGAAATCGTTTCCGCTGGACAAGTCTCCTTCCTTCAACTGGATCTTCCGTCTTCCGTCTGTCGTTTCTACGGTTGTCAGTCGATAAAAATCATAGCCAATAGATCCGTAAGTCCCTGGTAACCGTAACCAAGGATTTCTAGTTCGTTAGGAGAAACCAATTTTAGATAAGTTTTAACCTTAATTGTGGCTTTGAGTTGAATCACAAAGAACCTAATTATTGTTCGACTTTATTTTGAAATATAATAAATATATAACATATAAATCATATATAACAAATAAATAAAATCATATAATGTGGAACAAAAAATATATTAAACAAAAAAAAAGTTTAAGATAATTGTTTTTTAATAAATAATATAATTAATATAATTTTTATATCAAAATGAAATTTCCTTAAATACTTCTAATTCGCTATATTTATTAATACTGACAATATACGCAACCTGAATTGTTATATAATTCTCACGGAAGCTTTTATGAATACAATACAAACTCTAATGTTTTGTAGGCGAGTTGCGTGCATGCTTGTTTTCACTTTCTATGTGGACAGTTCCTAACCACGTATGCAGACCGCATGCAGTAGAGAGAAAGTGGTGTAATGTCTGCAAATCAACCATTAACACTCGTAAGAGTCTTTCCAGCATATTTGTGAAAAAGACGATGAAGTATTGTACGTTCCTTGCATCAAAAAATCCTCAATTATTAGATCACAAACTTTTATACAAAACTTAATTACACACATCATATATATAATATACATATATATATAATAATCATAAAATTATATATATATATATATATATAATTATTGTAACTGCAATACCGTAATACTACAATTACTGTAACTGATTATATAAAAAAGAATATTAAATAATAATAAAAAAAATTTCATTATAATTATATTAGCATGAACTTAATATAGACTTTGTATTAAAATATAAAACCAGAAAAAAGATTCTGCATAAAGAAATTCACGATATAACGATAATAATCATAACGATGTTCAAACCTAACTTAATAATAACTTAATCAATAGTGATTCCCATTTATCTTTCCAATTTCTCAAGTTGACTTATTAGCTTGTCGTGACCTAATCGCTTAAATTATTTTTGTATGAGTTCCGATGTTTTCAACGTGACGTCGAATTACAAAAATGGTTCAGCAATCTACGTAACCGACTTTTATCGTGCACCAATTACCGTAATGTTTCAATTTTCTTTGTCGAGCTTTATTTCTGGCTAAATGGAAATTAGCACGCGATCAGAAAGATTAGGAGGTTTATAATCAACTCGAGAGTGGAAGTTTTTTGTGCTAATTATATGTGCATCATGAATCTTGAAAATTTTTGAAAATAGAATAATTATGTTGAAATTAGAATATGTTAGAATAATTTCAGATTTTTGATTTTTGAATATTTGAAAATTTATTATTTTAGAATTTGTTATACTCAGCTGAATTTGTTATAACAGAATTGTTATAACAGCTGAATTTTATCAGGTATTAGCCAAATGTCCATATAACTTATTTATATAATTTCAAATTTGAAGTTTCTTATATAACGATTTGACGACTTAAGTACTTTCATATTTATAGATTAATAAACAGCCGGAATTTGTAATCAAGGATAAAAAGATTTTTGCTCTTTTTTTCTGAAAAAGAAAAATTGAGTAGTGCAATATAATAAAAGTTCCTCTTTTCCTAAGATGTTACAAAGGAAGTTAACGAATTTCATAAAAGCAATTTAGAAACTTCTTCTTTAATAAAGTCTTTAGTGAATGGAACTTCATCAAATATATTTTTTATCAAACAATCCACTATAGCACGGACTACATCCTTTTGAATTACACAACTCTCGTTTAATTTCGTACAATATATCAAATAAATCATATTAAAGATCAAATTAAAGCATGTAAAATATTGACAATATTTTAACGTAACATATTTTTTTTTTCGAGATTTCTATTATCTTCTTCATCTTTCGATTTGCAAAAGGGAGTTTTACATAAAATAAGTAATATGAAATTCATATTTTTAATCAATTGTAATTTTTAAAATACTTAATGTAAGAACTAAATAAAAAATTGTAATCATTGAACTAATATGAAATATATATACATTGTACAGAAAACTACACGTATATGTACTACACTACATGTACTATATAAGTATATCTATATAACCATAACATCATCTATATAACCATCGTAACATCATCTACCAGAAATATTTTAAACAAAATTAAAAAATTTTAAACAACATTAATATACGTATAATTATATATTTCATTTTTCATCAAAACCTACTCGTTGAATCACAAAATCTTTCTCAATGCATCCATTGACCTGTCAATCGTATCACTGGCTATAACTGAGTAAATAAAATTACCTAGCTTAACTGCTATTGGAACGACATCTACGACCCATAACGAGTTACAAAGAACTAAATTTCCAAGTTCTATTCGACATCATAGATGGCTTACTATATATGGTTTTATCACAGTTTTACTTTACGCCGAATCGCGTGGATATCACCTCCACAGATTTCGTTGAATCGTCGCAGTTCGCAAGGTAATGGGACAGATATGGCCCATATCGAGGATCGATGGCCAAACCTAGACATTTTACGAAATGCTTTCGACTTCCATCACTAAGGGCTGACAATAAGGGAGTCTTAAGTCGAATATCGTTTTTAATGGATGGCACGATCCATTTTTACGACGATCAGACGTCTCCGGCTCGCGATGAGAATTTAAAATCTCGTTGGATATAGGTTACGTTCGATGTATCGTTGATGGAATATCGATCGAAGATGGAGGTCTCCTGGTAATCTTTGTGACTGGATAAAGTTTAAAAATGACTGTTCATTTTTGTAAAAGTTTGAAGTTTGTTGGAAAAGTGTATCGCGTTTTTGAGATACAAATGGTGTTTTTAGCCGGTTGAATGGGAGCATTGGATGTTGTTGGGGAATGCGTGGAGCGCAATGTTGGAATATTGAAGATCGAGATACCTCTTATATTGTATATTTTCAAGATTCAATGGAGTTGGGAAATGGGTATTCGTTTTCGTGGATATTTTCTGGTGATCTATAATATTGGTTTATATTGTGCATCGTACATATACGATGTGAAAATTTAGGTCGTTTTAGGATCATCAGTTATCGAAATATCGAAGTTTGTAAAGCAATGATAATCTTTTTAATTTAATCAAGTCTTCTTTATACTCGTACATTAATGTATTTCATTTTATTTGCTTATTGTTCGAATCTTATATTTTTAATTCAATTTTTCTGTACTTTCAGTTAAAATAAAAATAAATTCGATTGTAAAAGAATACGAAAGATTCGTTGCATGCGTAAGTGTTATATTTTATACCAAATATTGAAATATACGATATATCTATGCAAATCCTAAACTCTATCAACCACGATATAAAATTTCTTGTAATTTCTTAATCTCTTCAAATCTCTTGTCCGGTAAGTTCGCAATTTATCAACGATTTTTTAAAAATTTAAATCACACACATACACCATTATCGTTAGAATTAAATATCACCTTTCCAATCTTCTTCAGATGCAGCAGCAAACCAACTAACCAACGAAAGAAAAAGAAAAAAGAAGAGAAATAAAATTTCAAACGAAAATTCCTCACGAAATCCACAAAATTGAATACTCAAATATCATATAATTAAACGTGGTCATTCGAAAATAGTGCAAGACGAATTAAACCCATTAAAATGGCGAATTAACACATTAGAGGGTGCGATTCGTTTCGTTATTTGTAGCCATGTCAACGCGCACAGAAAAGATACGAGGAGGAGATTCATAGATAATACGTTAAGTTAGAGGTTTGTGGTTTCTTTTAATTGCCAGTAGGAAAAGGGGTGAACCTCGTTGACTTTTGTTCCGTTTTTTTACGGTTGGATAGGGGAAGGAAATTAATGATCCGCGTCTGTGTTTCGTACACGCCATTAATCTCCTCGAGACGTCTCGTGGACCGAAGTAAAAATACGCTTAGACAAGCAACGCCTACGTTCACTATCGGCCAATTATTTTATCCACCACCCCCGAGGGGTGAGACACGTTAATTGTCCGCAACCGTAAATCCTTCACGCTGCGTGAACATGTACAACATTTTACACCGAGGGTTGTTACGTTTTTCACATTTGAGTTGCTTATTTTATGGTATGTTTGAGAAATTTAGAAGTGGGTGAGGGTTTGAGGATCGTTTTAATGGATCTTATTGTCAAGTTTTGAAATTTGTGATGAAGATATTTTTCGTATTTTCGAATATTTATGTATATAGGTTTTGTTTTAAATTTAATATTGAATTTTGAATTATGAAAGTTTGTATTATCATTCTTGTAATTAAGTTTACGTTTGGATGTGGGTATTTTATTTTATAGATTAGGATACAATAATTTTGGAAACTTGAAATTTGAATGTTAGAGTTTTCAAATCTTAATCTTTAAAATTACTATTCTTGAAGGCTTAAATTTTCATTTTGAAACCTCGAAACTCTTCAAATTTTTTTACTTTTGCAATTTAAAACTCAAATAATATTGTGATTTTTAAACTATATATTCTACCGACAATCGAAACAATTAAACATTTATAAAACGATATGCAATCGACAATTTGGTCAACAGAGTAAATTTCAAACGAGAGTAATTTTCAACGATCAGCGAGTGAAATTATTTCGCGTCTCATATCCCTAACAACATTCCTACATAGCTGATAAATTTCACCACATTGGACAATGTGTTCGCGTTCATCTATAGAAATCACAACTTCCTCCCTTTCAACAACGACCGACATCTCATAAATTTCCACGTAACCAGAACCTTTAACATAATTTTGCCAACCAACAGACATTAGTTTTCTCGAATTGTTCGTGAATTATACTCTATCTAAAGTTTCCATGATAAATATACGTGTAACTATAAGCAAACAGCAGCATAATCAGAATGGAAAGGAATATTTCAAATCATTTCACGGTCCAAAGACAGTATCTAGAAATGATTAATCTTCTTTCCACTTTATCGTGTATTTTTATGTCTAATAAACGCTCGAAGATCCTTCCATTTTCACTCATTTCACCGTATATTCGATAATTTGATTCTTCCACTCAAATTATCCTTGAAATTCTTTATTATTGGATCAACTTTGTTTCTCTATGGAACAATGGATATGGATGTTTGCACGTATTGAGTTATATTAAAAAATTAAAATTTAGCAAATTTTTCATTTTTTTTTTTTTTTTTTTAAGGAAATACGTATGTTTTTTTTCGACATTAAGTTCAAAGAGGCAAATTAATTTTTCGTAAATTTTTTAAGTATTAAATTACCACCAATTTATAATATTAAAATGTGATAGAATAAATGGTTATTTTATATTGACAACGAGCAATGAAATTTATTGGTTTAATTTATCGATTCATTATTATTTTATCAATCAAAATACGAGACAAAATGTAATCGAAAATTTCTATAAACGTTATTTTATTTTTGTATCGCGCGAAAGATTCAATTTATTCGCGTTAAATTATTCTTTTTTCTATCTTGTTACATCACTTTTAATAGCTCGAAATCGTTTCCATTGCTAACTTCTCGAAATTAAATAAAATAAGTAAAATAAAGAATAACTTTTTGATCAAAACTTGATATTATAATTTAACGGATTACATCCATAAAGGGGTATAATCGAATTTAATTAACCTAATAACAACGTTCGTCAAGTTTTTAAGCAGATTTCAGCTCAAGTGTTTCGCAAATTCCTCCAACCAATCTCTCTATCCCAAGTTTTACACTTCGCGAAGTTCGTGAAAATTAAATTCGTGAATTAAAATTTCTAAAAAAAAAAAAATTATTTTACCTCCATCCTTCTCCCACATCCGTAGAACAATTTTCGAAACACGGTGGGCGGGGAAAGAAATTTACAAGTTGTCCCTCCCTTCCCCCCAACGAGAAACGACGATAATGTTTCTCCTCGCATTAAAAGTTTTAGCGAGCCCGTATTAGATTGAATTTACTTCGCGGGTGAAGTTTATTCGCAACTTTATATGTTGGAATTTTGGTGTTTTTTAAAATTGTGGAATTAATCGTGGCAATTTTTATTGCTTCGATATATTATTTCGATGAAATTTCGACGAATGAACGAAGGTAATTTTTATAAATGGATATGACATTGAGAACGATTGTAAGTAAGTTTTTTTTAAACGCAATTTGTGAAAAAATATCGTTCAGTGTAAATCTCGAGAGTTTCAAATGGACTCGCTCTCTTGTTCGTTGTAGCAATGAGGGAAACAGTTGGTCTAATGCACGCCATTTTTCTAGACACCCCCAACTAGCCGTGGAAAAGAGAAAAATAAAATTATGATATCCTTTTTTTTTTTTTTTATATCTCGTATACTTCCAAGAATTTAAAAATCTTTCGAAAGATTTACTTTAGAAGTTTTTTTAATTAATCCCTCCCGAAATTATTCAATAATAAGATTCTAAATATGAAAATAATTATATTTTCGAATTATTATTATAATAATTTCGAATTATTTGCAAAATTCGAAATTCACACGAAAGACATAATCCGTTAAAAAACGATGAATTAAGTAATAATTATACGCAATAAAAACTATAAAAATATAATTATAGTGAAATAAAACGTAAACGCAGTCTATCTCCAACAATTAATCCTTTTAACGTGATTTTTCCATGGAAAACAATCCCAGTCATTGGACACGATTGTGCATAGATCGAAAAAATGGCGGCCTCTTCCATTCGATCTCTTCGATCGATTCATCTGCGAGACCATTAATTACAGAGGGGAAGTTGGCTGTTACCATTATTCGTGGATCGTTAAGCGCAAATTGAAGAGCTCGACGATTTCGTAGCGGTTGCACTTTCTTCGAGCTTGAATCACGCTTAATTGCCCCACCGTGCGAGCTTAACACGAGAACACGTGTGTCGGGGAGGGGGTCGCATTCGTCGCAGGCGTTTCCATTGGCGTCTTTTCATCCCCACTTCTTTAAAATTAACGAATCGTTCCTCGGATTCTTCGTGACTTTTGCGTGACTTTTTCTTGGAGAGAAGACCATTTCAGACGAGTTCTTTTAGGAAGAAATTCTTTCTTTGAGAGAGAGAGAGAAAGAGAGGGGAAGAGAAAGAGTTGTATTTTTAATTAATTATCCTTTGTAATTCGAGATTCGACGATTTGTATTTCTTTTTAAGGGAGAATTGTATTTTGTATTTTTTTAATTAGTTGTTCTTTGTTGTTTGGGATTGTTTGCAATTTGTGTTTCTTTGTGGGAAGAGAAGTGTATTTTTAATCAATTGTTCTCTGTTATTTGGAATTCTGAAGATTTTCTTTTTATCAGATTGTTATTTTTTAATTATTATCGAGTGATTCGAGATTCTTTTGTATTTCTTTATTAAAGATTAAAGGTTTTCAAGTTGTATGGAGGAAATTATACATATTTCACTTCGATCAACTAGAATCACTGTTATGAATATTTCTCTCTTGTTGTTATTTTATCGGAATTATATTTTAAAAGTGGATACGCAGAGTAACGAATTCACAATACCTTCATTTCAATCGTGAAAGGGAAGATGCAAAAGACAATTACTGAAAACACTTAATGGAAACAATGGCGCACGTTGTACGAATTAAAACGTATTATAACAAAGCGTGAATATAACAGATTTGAAAAACTCGAAAGATATTCAACCCCTTCACCGTATTGTATAATTTTTCATTCACGATTCATCAAATCGATTCTACACTATTAGACATATATAAATACATTCGAGAATGAAACTTGGTTGCAAATAATAATTACGAGTAATAAAAATTGGAAAAATACGAGAAGTCTTACTAGAATTCTAATTTCGATCTTTTGACAACGACAAACAAAATCTAGGATCTTAAAAACTTTTTTTTCTTCCATCAATTAATACGATCTATCTCGACTTAAAGTGGATTACAAATTTTGAAACATATTGCAATGCAGATATCAAGTGATGGATTTAAATCAATGGTTCAAACAAATGTTGGAAGTGAATTAAATCCATCATTCGCATAACAAATAGTATATAATATATAATGCAATATCTATTTAATTCTCATATTTTATATCATGCTCGTATTTGCTCAAATTATATTTGTGATTCGATCGATTCGTATTTCACTATCGTTAATTGTATTTTTCGAAAAAGTGGAATTAAAATACAATACTGATTTAAAAATAATCCGTCATTTTATCCGTTGTCGAATCTACGAAAAAAAGTTAGTCCGCTTTTTGTTAGTAGTTAGCTACGTTTGACCCCGGCTATAATAAATGGGAAAAGTTTTAATCGTGACGATACTTTTCCGCGTTATTGGGTACAGCTTCCCCTATAAAATATTATAATTTTTCCAAGGAGAATATCCTCGTGAAATTTTACAAAGGATATTTGCAACTTTATAATTCGTCGATATGATTCGAACGAGTGTTAAATATTTAAAAATATAATTTCGATATATAATTCGTTTTTTCACGATGTATCTTTATCTATATTTTTTATAATAATTAGTATCAATAATAAATAATATTAATATAATATATATAATATATAATTATAATATATTATATATAATTATAATATTATATACTAATATTATAATATATATTATAATATTATATTTATATTATATTTATATTATAATATAATATTATAATTATACAATAGTTATAATAATTAATTTAAATGATATTAAACAATACAATATTCTAGCAAGGAGCGAAGAGAAACACGTCCGTTCCGTTCGACGTTCGATACGCGACTACGTTAAATCGATATTTACATATCAATGACAACTGATAATAAGACTTTATTTTCGAACATATTAACCTTTTGTAATTATTAAACGATACTTCGGTTATTTTTATAACTCCAATTATTATTATATATAATTTAAACAAATTTTTTTTTAATTATATATTTACATACATATAAAGTATAATTATATACATATAAATTATACATTTAATTTTTTTTTTAAATTATAAATAATGATATAAAAATAACAATTTTAAGTTTTATTTTAAAACAAATATTTTAAAACAAATAAATAAAAACTTGAAGAAAATTATTTTAAAGATATCGACTTATAAATATAAATATTTCGTGTCTATCACTATGATTCTTCCGATCAAATTTACGATTTATCGAAAAGAAAAAAAATAAAATTACTCGTTCTACTTTATCAACAAGGTAGCACGAACGTGTAACTTGCATAGTACCTAAATCCACGCTAATCGTTAACTAGATTGCGCAATTACCGATCGTGGTAAATGGCGAAATCGTCGACATACTTAAATCGTAAAACACGATAGTATATGGGAACAAAAGGAAAACGGTATCCATCATTGTCAACCTCGTTCTCGGCACGTTTTTGTGAAACCATGAATAAAATTTCGCACAATCAACTCGCAAAACTGTCTTCGAAAAAATTGTTCGTTACAGTTATCATCGATGTAGTTTAATTTCTTTCTCATTCTCCATTTATCTTTCTCTTTGCTTTTTTTATTTACAGCGTCAGAGTTGTAATTCGTAGTAGTTCGAAAAAAAAACTAAGAACTTTTTTATATAGTAATGAAATCGCTAAATCGTTTTATTATTATTATTATTGTTATTCATAAATTAATATTGTAAATGATTCTGTAATATTTATAATTACAATTATATCATTTATTTGTTATTTTCAATGTATACAAGATGAAACAAGAGTATATAGCCTAGATAGATGTACACTTACATATAATTTACTTAAAAAATATTCTAAAGAAATTTCAAAGATTTGGAATAATTAAATTATCGCTGTATCATGAAAGAAAATTTACACGTTTGATTTTTCTACATTTCAGACAAAATATTGATCTATTTCCAATAAAAAAAAATTATTAACTTTGAAGAAAGTAAATTTGAATTTAAATTTTGTAAAATTTATTGAACGAATATAAGTGAAATAAATAAATGAAAATTGTGTTCTAATAGAATGTCGATCTTCATCATATTCAATTTTTGTATCAAGCATACTTTCTTTTACATAATAAGTTACATAATTATGTTAAAAGATTAACTCTATCTTTTAAATTTCATAAATTTCTTTAAATTATACACATACAATTAAGAAAACATTTCGATGCAAAAGAATTATCTTTTTTTATTCTAATCAATCATTTTTTCAAATTCTCCTCACCGCGATTTCTATTTTCTCGAATCACATTTTGCATATTAATCGTTTCCCGCAACTACACCAGTACGAAATACAAATCGCGTCTCCACGTCCACCGATTTTTGATCTCCCTTGATATCAAATAAGGCACAACACAACCAGAACGAGATTAATATTTTTCTCCCTCCCCTTCCTCTCTCCCCCACTCTTTCTTCCTCTCCTCCCTCCCTCGTATCGAAGCAACGCAAGCGGAATTACAGTTACAGGACATAACATTCTAACGTTTAAGAAATTCGTTCATCTAATGGCGGATAAAAAAAAAAATTTGAATTAGCCCGCGCTTGAAATGCAGATGAGCGCGCCCGCTTCGAAAACGGATCTAGGTCATCTTCGTTTTAGGAATTTTAATTCTAGCATTTCGATGGAAGACGATAACAGAGAGATGTCTCTCTCTCTCTCTTTCTCTCTTTCTTTTTATATTTCGCAAGAAATGTTCCTTCCTCGAAAACTAAAATAACTGTATAATTCTCAAAGGAATTCTCTTTTTTTCGAGAGTAAGTAAATTAGAAAATTTCAAATACTTCGTGAATTTGTGCACGATCGGTCTTTTTTTTTTTTTTTTTCTTAAGATTTGGAATATATGAAAAAAAAGAATATATGAAAAAAGATAAAATAAAGGGAGAGATAGTGACGATAATTCTATTTTCTTTGAAATATGTTATTAAATAGGATTCTTGTTTTGATAATTCTGATAATTTTTAAACTGCGAATATTATCAATTTATATTCCTCTTCTTCTTCAGAACGATAATATTATTTTTTTCTCTGACTTTTATTTTTAAAAAAGAAATTTCAAAATTATTGGAATTATTAAAATATATATATATACAGAATATATCGAATAAAAATAATTAATATGAAAAACAAGAATCGATTTATTAAATCACAAGCAATTTAAACAAATAAATAGATCACCCTTTTCTAAAAATATCATGCACACAACGTTATATAACTTAAAATCACCAGTAAAAAAAAAAAAGAAACAAAATATGTAGAAAGGGGGAGGAAAAAAGGATATTGCAGAGAAAAAAACTTGAAATTCGAAATTTTCTCTGAGCGCACGTTTCTCGCATTTACATGTTACAGTTCATTACAGCACAAGCACCGCTCCTCTTCTCAAAATGATAACCGCTCGTGTCCCTTTATCGAAACACCGAGCAAAGAAAATTACGGGTCGCACCCTTCCTCTAATTGGCACGTTGCAATCAGTAATGAGGCGTACTAATGCATTGTCCGTTGTGGCCGAGTTGCAAACGGTGAACGAATGCACGACACGATCATTCTTTTAAAAATTTAAAATCCATTTTCCCTTGTGTTTCTTTTAAAGAAAAAAAAAAAAAAAAAAAAAAAAAAAAAAAAAAACATTTTGTCGAGTGAATTCTGACCGTTTCTCTTCGAAGTAACAGTCGAATGCAATATATCGATCGCGTATGATGAAATTTATTCGGAATTTAACTCGAGCCGATATACTCGAGTTAAATATTCAAAAGGGAAATTTTGCATTTACGATTAATCGAATTGTCGTTGCGTCGATTTTTCGATCGATTCTGTTTGAAATTTCCAAGAGAAATCCGACCGGGAAAAGTTGAGAGAATTGCGGGTTTATAAGAGGGGTTTCCAGATCCTGTATTCTGGAGAGGTTTGAATAGTTTCGAAGTTCAAGAGTGAGATAATTCAGAAAGTTTGGCCACTGGAATTTAAAACGCATCCAGCCTTAAAAGCTGATCTATCGCCTATGCGTTAACTTCAGATTTTTCCTTAAAACGCTTGCCTCCCCCTCCCCTGCGTCAATATACGAGTTTCTTTCTTCCAAAAGCAGTTTCCAATTTTTTAATAAATCGTAAATTTCTATTTCGTTTAACGATAGTGGAAATATTTGACAAAAAAGAAATTACTATTTTTCATTGTATTTTTCATTTTTCATTCATTTGTACTAGTTATTAGATATAGTAAATATCTAGAATCTTTTTTTTTACAGAACATAAAAGAAAAAATAAAATTAATGAGTATGTTATTTTATATTTTATACACATCATATATTTATATTATTTATTAAGTTTTGAATATCTCAAATTTTTTCACTTTCTAAATTTATTCAAAATTATTCAATATTCGAGAAACAATTTTTCGAGAACAAAGACAAGACGATAAATATTTCAAGAATTTTTTATACAATATTCGTGGAGCCATATGGCGGTTGGAATAATATATACCTCTGTACCTGTATATTAGAATAGGATGCAGTGGTGGAAACGTAGAACTAAAGAAGATTAAATGGAATTTTACTAATAGCAAGAAGTGTCGATAAAGAAGGAAACACGTAAAGGGAAGATAAATCGAAATACTTCCTTTTCCTCGAAACACGCTAGTGACAAAGAAGAGACGAAAGTAAACGCTAATTATCGAACATAGAGGAGAGAAGTAGAAAATTTTTATCACTTATTTTCGCGATTTTCTCTTCTGGCTCGTTACTTTGCGAGTTGGAAAATTCAGAAAATGTCCATTTCCCACAAAAGCTTTTATGTACCTTCCATTTAACGTGTAAATATTCCTTTGTCACGGTAGGGGAGAGTATTTTACGAAATCGGTATTTCATCGGCCATTTTAGACATTTTTTGAATAATTACGAAAAAGTTGACCGTGCCTTTTCACTCTTTTTTTTCTTTTTTGATGGCGCTCTTTCGTTCTTGAAATATTTTTTTTTTAAACGCGATGATGAATATAAAATCTATATCACATATATAATTTCCACTCTTAATTTTACGGCTAATTAATTAATAGTTTTTATCGAAGACATTTAACACATTCATAAAAAATATTTCTCTTCTTTTTTTAGAAAAAAAATATAACAAAAAAAAAATATAACAATTCGAAAAAATAAAGAAACGTATTGGTTAGAATATCATATTGCAAGTGTTGTTGCCTCACACGATATTAAAACGTAGCGTATCGAGGAAATGTAAGATTGAATTTTAAAAATTAGCAAAATAAAAGAGAAAATACTCGTTAAAACTGAAGATAATCTACGTTTCCAATTCTCATACGATTTTGTATCATTTATTACTCACGTATGCTCCATTCAATGTAAAAGGAAAATTAACGTCTATTCCCGTGAATTCTCTGCGTCGAGGCAAATTGGCCCCTATTTAAGCCGTGCGAAGCCGGTTGAATTATCAGCTGTTAGTCTAACAGACACGTTTTCACCGTTCTGCTAATTCACTTGTCGCTCGTTGGTTACTGGAACCTTAGAAATTTGAGGGCGTGAAGGGTGACGAAAGGTTTGGTCGAAACGAAAGAGCGGTAAGAGACTTGGGGAGGAAAAGGGAGTCTGAATAACGGCTAGGGTTCGAATTAGGCTTGTTAGTTGAAACGAGACTTAACGGACAAAAATTGGCCGTGCTTGGATATCTCGTGAGATAAGTAACGAGCTAGACGAAAATTATTATGTTGTAATAAATAAGTGAGTCATTTTCAGAAATTATCAAAAAATGTACGTTGTACACTCTGTACATTTCATAACAATTATGCACGATGTTTCGAAAGAAAAGAACGATTTTGTATAATTTAGAAAAAAAATTGAACTTGAAAATTCAAAATTTCTATTTTTATACGTGAGAAAAAAAGAGATATCGAATAACAAATTAATCCACTTCGTCAATCCTCGTTTCTTCCTATTCCAAATTATACTTCTCTTGCTTTATCCCACTGTGAAAAATGAAAATAATCCCTCCACTACGTTCGAGTTTGGCTTTAATAAAATGGTAATGAGTCGTATAAGGTCTCCTCCATTGCTGTAATTCATCCCTCGTGCGCGTAATATTCCGATCCTTTTGTTTCTCTCCTCCTCCTTCTTTCCCTTTATCGTTTTAATCGGCGAAACAGTCGTCGATTAGAGGATGAAACAAACACGTTGAACACGACCTTAAAGCTGGCTGGAAATTCGACAATTTACCGGCTCGATTAGAAGGGTTAAACCAAAACCCTTTGCAGCTCCCCTCATTATCCTTTTCTACGGGCTCGAATCTGGACGCGACTCCTGTGTGAATTCTCAGAACGTGTGCACATTATTCTGTTTAATGGAAAGGAAATTCTGGAATGAAAGCCATACGTTTAGATTTTGGGATAAAATACAATGCGAATACTGGATGATTTTTTGAATTTTTTCTCTCGTATAAATTTTTACCGGCGATTTTAAACATTTTCTAAGTTTTTATTTGTTGTAAAAAATAATCGTGCAGTTTCGATTTTACATATGCATGTATTTTTTGTTTTTGTAAATTATTTAAAATGAAATTTTCTTTTTTTTTGAAACGTTCAACGTTTTAATAATATATCTCAATTTCGATAAAAAAAAAATGTTTACAAGTGATATTACATACGAAGATTTATTTCCTTTTTTTTTTCCAGGTACGTTACGCAAATTTCTCATTGGTCACGATTGCAACGGATACGTGACGTAAGTCTTCTACATTCAAAATATTTACGCGATATTGAATAATACGTGGAATCATACGTAAACTATATTTATATTTTTCGCTTATCTCTGCACACATGTCGGGAAAGATTAATATCAGATATAATATAAAAGTTTACGAGAAAACTCGTAACGTTTTCAATTTCCAATTTCTGTAAGCATAAATTCAATTTTGTTATATAGATTAAAAAAAAAAAAAAAATATGGGTTTAAGAACACTAGATTTAGATTGATGCGTATCATAAATTTAGATCGTATCTAGCTTAAAAATATTTTCCATTCCCGTGTCGAACGTATCGTTACGAAAACTTTGATTATTTCTATTTTTTTTTTTTTTTTTTTTTTTAAATATCGTTTTATTCGATGCACGAATCTAGCATAAAATTGGAAGTATCCCCAGGTGGCGCTAGGGACAATTTGCGTTAGACAAGCTTGGTTGACGCGATTGGCTTAAAAGAGGAAGAGAGAGTGGCTTTATAAATCGTTCTCTATTCTACGTACTATCTCAACGTTTTCCAATCTCTTTTGTACGCGACCTATTTTTGTAATATTTAAATAACTTGTGATTCCATACTCGTAGATAAGTAAAATTAAAAAATTAGTATCTTAGTGATACAGAGTTTGCAGAGTTTATAACTTAACCTAACCTAGCTCTTCGATGATGGTATTGTCAATTAGTGAAAGTTATTTGTGAATTTCTTTATTGAATAATGTTAATATTATTCTTTTATTGTTATAGATTGTGGAAAAATCTGAAAAAATTTTGGAATACTTACAAAGTTTTCACTTTATTATATGCAATATTTCGTTCGATCGAAAAATTTTGAAAGATTTATCACCACGAAGAAAAATTATTTGGAAGAGATTTAGAAATTAAATTTTTGTTAAATTTGTGTAAGACGTAAACGATTCAAGGTAACGAAATTATTATTACGTTAAAATCATTTAAAGTTCTCTTAGTCGGCCATTATCCGCAGATTGGGAATCACTGTGGCACACTGTGTACGCTAGCCACGTCAAATCATCTAGAATTTGTTGTGTGCCTAGAACACCGTGAGAAATTCAAACATCCGTGCATGGCACAATGCTTTGGGAACACCGTTTGATTTTCGACAATCTTGCTTTCGGTCGTGTCGACCGTTTTTTTTTTTTTTACGAATCAAAAAACGAGGGAATTGGCGCGAGGGAAAGAGGAGAGGAAGAGGAAGTTGCGACACGGAGTACATTCGCACGATTTAAAATTGCCACGTGAACAACTGTTTCCGTTTCGAGCAGTTTCTTTGTCGAACATTTTTGCTTCTGGATCTTTTTTTCTTTCTCATATTTGGAGTTTTGTTGATTCGATTTCGAAATTGGTGGAATTTATTGTTCTAACACAACGAGGCACAATATTGAATTAATGGAATTAATTCATTTATGATTTATTTCTTTTGGCAAGTGTATCGTATTTGAATTTTTCTGAAATAAAAATCCTGCTTTTCGAAGATTTTATGATTGAAAATTTTTGCAAGTGGAAAATTGGATAATGGTATATTACAATCAAATATTTTTATATAAAATATCAGATTAATAAATGATAAAGAAATTATAAGATACTGGCATATTAATAATTGAGAAAGTTATTAAATTAAAATTTATAATTTATATGAAATAATAAAATTTCATAAGTGTACATATTTGTACTTCCCATCATTTATTATATTTGAAACTTCATACATAGAAATGACAAGAGTTCATAAAATGGCTCGTTAAAATGAAATTTAAATGTATGCGCATGCATGAATTTCCAAAATCGATCTTTTCAAGATAGATGGAATTTCATATTCTTAAATTTACTTTTCCATCAAAAATTATTATCATTTTTTTATTATACTCATATTTCCATATTTTATTTACACGAGTAATAAATAATAGATCTTAACAATTATTACATTATACGCAATATAATCTCAGATAATGAAAAACATATAGCTCGATAATTTATGATTTCCAATATTTTCTCGTATTTTATACTAAAAGCGCGTTTAGAAATTTTCAAAACAAATCTCACTTTTATCGAGTATGTGAAAACCTCGCAACTTTCCACACAATGTATATACTCTATTCATATACCGTTAACCTCCATGTGTCATATAAACTAGCATTTTCTTTATCCCTATATAGATATATTTCAAAATAATTCAACGCGAAAAAATGTAACGAATAATAAATGTAAAAAAATAAAAATTTGTCGGAAAATGATTATAGATGGCGTAAAAGAAATATAATAGAGCACCGTCATCTTCGTTGAGAGGTTAAGGAAGAGGTTAGACACGTTGGCTCGTAACAAGGTTCCAAACTGTTTAGATTCCTCGAGTGGATCGTTGTTCCAGCGTGACCTCGAGGTGCAAATCAAGACGAAATTTGGTTTGTGTAGCGAATCGTGTTTAGCCTTTGCTCTTCGGTTCGGTTGGTAACGTCGTTAGTTTGTTCCGCTAAAGTGTCACGTAAAAGGCGATGAGAACGAGGTGGGTTCGATTCGAACCATTTCGTTTGGCGAAGTAAAGGCCACGAGTTTCGGTGATTCGAGGCTGTTCCAGCCCTTTGTACCATTCCACTCACTTATTTACGGTTCACTGATTTTTTTCCTCATGAATGCTTCACCGTCGATTGGATATAGCACAAGGAAATGTACAACATTGATTATAATTATTCGAATTATATAGCAAAAAATGAAATTGTAATATTTATTTATAGTATTCAGTTACAAAATACGATAAAAAATTGCAAAATTAATATATTTTATTATAAGAAAGTTAAAAATTGTCACTTTGTTGTTATTTTATTTGTTATGAAATTCGTTATTATTATTTAATGTTATTACGTACGTAATTATTTGGATAAAAAATTGATTTTTATGAATGATTGTATTTTATCGATTTTGAATATATTACAAGATTTATTATTAAATGAATAATACTATGATAATAGAATATCTTCATTATTCCAATTATTGGAATCAGTGAATTATTTTAAATATGTTTAGCGATTGAAATTGTAACATAATTATATTACGTTTTATTATTTTTTATATATATTAAATAAATTATAATATAAAACGAAGGAACAATCAGTTTATTCAATAAATACTATGATGTTTTTTAAAAAAGATGCCTCTGCTTTTTATTTAAAATGAGAATAACAAATAAAGATAATACATAATTCCTGGAACAAATGTGAAGTATCAGAATATATCATACGAATAAATATGAAAATCAGAAACATGATAATTCTAAAATATATTTAACAAATAAATTACATCGAAATAATTCATTTGCGGCATTTTATCTTAAATAAATAATAACACACAATAATAAATAACAACATTCATCGTTGTAAATGATTAACTTTTGAAATAATCCGATATGCAAATATTTCATTGAATAATATTATATATAATTAATATTTTAATCCCAATGAATGGTGACGTGAGGAAGTGAAATAATATATTACTTTTCTAAAATTGTTACAAATTTCATGTAAATATCGTATATCATTTAATAATAAAATAGTGCATTCCAAATGAGACATATCTTTATAATCTTTTCAACATATTTTCTCACGAATGAATCACTTCATTTATTTCATTCATTTAAAAGTATTCAAAATTAGTATTCAGTACTCGACAACTTCAACTTTGAAAAATTCAAGCACAATCAACTAATTGCAATTTTCTCAACTTGTATATTTCATTTTTCAAGATATGTCACATAGTATATTTTTTTTTATATTTTTTTTTTTAAAAATCAATATTTTCAAAACTTATATTTCTTTTGCTTTTTCTTTATCATTTTATAGTTTACTTAATCTAAATTTATTTAATTTTGTTGGCAAAAATATTCAACAATGTCTACAATTCTAATTGTTGGAAATCAATATATAATACATAGTTTGTTGATATATATATATATGAATCTGAAACATCAAAGAAATGATGCAATACAAGTTAAAGAGAAAAAAAAAATTATATAAAATAAAGAAAATTTAGATAGTTCAACTGTAATTTATCGCAGAATGAAAATATAGTGATATTTCCATCTAACAGAAAGGACAAAAGGAATTTTGCGTTTTGCCTATGGACAGTTTAATAAGAATCCAAACGAACTGCGTTTTTGCGTCTGGTAGCCAAGGTAACGAATTCTCGAAACGCGTGATGATCCTCTCGCCGAGTTTGCCCAACTTTCTCGCAGCTTGGAACACGGAAAATACGGTGCACACGGACGAAGTGGGTCAAAAACAATTTCTCAGCCCAAGACTGTGCTTATTTTCACTCCAAAAAAAACTAAAAAAAAAAAAAAAATTAAAAAAAGAAAGAAAATAATGAAATTGCATCGACCTAATTTCCAGTTCTTTCGAATAAAAGTCTAAAAATCTTTTGACTTAGAATTAAGAGAGAGAGAGAGAGAGAGAGGGAGAGAAAAAAGAATATAAAGAGCAAAAAAACAATTATTCGAAAAAAATAACATAATAAAGTAGAATTATCAAAAAAGATAAAAGAAAAATGTTACATACAATGTTAGGAGGTTAAGTTGAAACAACGATACCGGATCAAAATTATCCAAGTTTCCACGTGCAACTGGCAGAGAAATGCTTCGATTCTGTTCTTGGTAATTGCATCCATTCCTGTGGCTCACGAACGGTTAACGAACGCAACGGGTCGACTACGAGTGCAACGAGATTATTTTACGGTCGGCCATTTCCATCCGATCTATTTGCACGCTAATGAACGCATTTTGCGTAAGGCTGTTTTAACGCTTATTCGTCGTTTCCTCTCGCCACAATTCGTGTCTACGCACTTATAATCGAGATTCTCTTTGCAATACATCTTCTTAACCTCTTTGCCAACCAATCTCGCAATCGTTTATAATATAGAGGGCGTTGGGCATGCTATGGGTATTTGCTTAAGTCACGGAAAATGGCGTGTCATGTATGTGGATTAATGAGTATGTTCGATATTGATTAGTTTAGTTAGTTTGGTTAGTTTGGTTAGTTTGGTCGAAATGAAGTAGAAATTGAGGAAATTTTGGGTGAATAGTAGTGAAAAGAAATAAAATTTCGATATAATTATTTGTGATAGAATTTGTGATGATTCGTGGCAAGTGGCAAGTGTGGCAAGTGGAAAGTGTAAATAAAAAATAAAAGTGATGCGTGATTCGTTCATATTTGGAAATTTTTGAAAAAACAGTTTCCAAAAAGAAATATTCCTGATTTTCATGCTTAGTTATTGATGTTTGATTTTTCAGTACGTATTTATTCTTTATTTATAACATTTTTTATTAAAATTATTATTCACAGAGTAATAATAATAATAATTCACTTTGCATAATTGAAAAATATCTTTTGAACCAATGATAAATTAATTTTCTTTTTTATAAAATGGCAAATTGAAGTTTTATATAAAACATTTTTCATTAAAGACTTCAATTTCTTAATTATATAAATAACTTTCTCTTAATTGTTTAATTATAAACAATCATACAAATATTTTTTCAACAATTCTTATTTAAAAATATTACTAAAAATAAATCTATTCTGCAAAGTTACATACATACCTATTATTAATATATATTAGATTATATTAGGTTAATCCAAAAATTATTCGTATCATTTTTTTATGAAGAAACATAATCATTTCTCCTTTTTATCACTTTTCTCCATTTCATTAGTAAAAATATTGTATCATCGATATACATTTTTTGTGATTTTTATATTTAAATATTCTTAGAGGCAGTTTCGTGTTTTTCAATGACGATCCTTGCTTAGGGCGATAATAATTTCGAACTACAACCAATGTATATAATTACAATGAATATTCTATTGAAGTGAATTTATGATCGAGGCTGGTTGCTCGTTGGTTGGTTATTTATGAGAATCGTGGTTCTATAGGTTTCGAAGAAATTTTTATTCTCTTTTGTATGCTAATGAATGGACATGGAAATTTTCGATACATGAAATAATATTTTTCTGTATCTTACATCGATTTTGATATTGAATATCTTTATGAATTTTGAATTATATTATTTATTATTCGTCATATATAAATTTCTTTCAATTTCTCATTTAGAAGAGATATAACGAAATAAACTGTGTATAAAGTAATATATATATATATTCATTAGTAATTAGTTATTTGAAATATTTGATAAAGATTCGATACTATCGAAAAGAATTGTAATTCGAAAATTTTTTCGAAATTTTCAAAATTGATTGTTTTATATTTTTTAACAAAAATGATGATGAAAGAACGGAAAAAAGAAACTCAAAATACAATTATGAGAAAGAAAATTTTATTGAAATAAATAAGAATGGAATATTTTCAAGAAATTTCAAAACAATCAGCAGATATATAAATAGATACGTTGCATAACCTAACTTAACTTAATTTGTCTCTGATTTTAATTCAGGTTAGAATAGTTTGATTTAATTCAAGAATAACTTAGATTAAATGATTCTAGATTAAGTTTTCTAGAATATTATGTATTTATTATATATAATAGAATATTATATATTTTTTAACGAAAAATTTTAAATAGAAAAAGATATTGTCTTTTATCAATCTTTCGCTTCGTTTTTTCCAAATTTATTTCATACAATGTATCAACTTTAAAATTCAATATAAAATATCACAAATCTATTCCATCTATATCAAATAATTCTCTTCATAGTATATTAAATACAAAAAATTATAATATATATATATATTCTACACATTTTTTTCTCTATTTAACACTATAAAATATTCTCCAAAGCGAATCTCTCGTAAAAATCTTTTCATGAAACGCATACTTGAAAAGTTATTCAACGCGTGCAAATTCTCCACTTTTCTTTCATTTGTTTTTCCACACTCCAGAGCCAAAGTTATTTCCATCGATTAAAATTCTAATAAACTTGCTTGCACAACATTCAACGAATTAAATATTTAAATCGATAACCGCAAATTCTCAACATTTAAATATTTTAATATCCGGTGGCGCTGGATAAATTTTAATCCACGTGATTTTCGTTCAGGATTCGTACTTTTGTCGGTCACGAAAGAATATCATTTTCGAGATTGACGAATTGAAAACGCTTTGCTTTGATGCCGATTATACGTTCGATATCGATGAATTTTCCATATTAATTACAAACATTAAATTTTATTACGACCAGCGAAATCCGTCTACTCGCCAAATGACAACGGTTGAAATTTAATGACGTCCGATCCTCGATCGATGAATGTGCTTGTCAACCTTCGTTGGGATTATTTCAGAGAGAATTATCGACGATGAAAGGTTAGAATTGTTTGGCCACGATTAAACGAGCGCGTTCATTTTTGTGATAGAAATTTTAAACGTTTGACGAACGTTATTTGTTAACACGAGTCGATGAAGTAATATTTTTCTCGGTTGATGGCAATTGAAATTCACACCGAGTTTATTAGATTTTCGAATCTTTTTCGGATGTTATAAAATTTTTGTTATCACGTATATCATACATTCAAAACATTTTGAAGAACTTTAAAGTACATACTGTTTTGTACATTGTATCTTGTATTGATTTATTTACATCATTATGATTCTCAATCGTATATACAAAAAGATAAGAAGGCAATATTGTAATCCATTTTGAAAACAATATCTATTGATATGAGTTGAAGATGAAATATAAACGAGTTGTGCTGTTTTTATAATTTCCTAACCTAAATATTTAATTTTGTAAATTTGCAATAAGTATGCAATACTTAAAATTTCTTTTTTTTCTTCTCTTTGATCGTATAGAATTAAAATGATCTTAAAAGTTTCGATCGAAACATTTTTAAATCGATAAAAAATATATATCTACATTATAAAACAAAATATTAACCTATTTCATGCACCGATCTAACACCTATTTCGGTCGAAGGTTTTTCATCGGATTGATTTACGATCTCGACTCTGGATATCTGACGAAATAACGTTGAATTTATTCACTACAGTCCCAGATTAATATCCACGCGCGAGATTTATGAACAGGAAACGATCGAAAGGAACGGAACGGATGATTCGATTAATCGCGATGACTCGTTTGCTCGACAAGTTTGTTAATTCGAGAAGAGGTCGCTTCAGAAGTAAGTAAGGGAAGAAAAGAGGAGAGGAAGGAATAAAGTAGGGGGAAAGATGTAAGCACTTCTCCGCTCGTTTTCGAGACGAAAAGAAGTAAGTGGAAGAATTCAGAAGTGGACTGGAATCGCCTCCTTAAAGAGTTCTTTGGCTTCAAAGATGCTCGACGAAAATAGTTTTGTCGGATGAGCGAATGGAGACAGAGCCAAATACAAAAGATTCATCCGGCGCGAGTTTCGGTAATCTTTTGAAATTAACGCGCCATCTCCACGATTCTATCAAGTGCATGATTTTTTTTTTTTTTTTTTGAACGAGCCTCTTTCTCGAGATTCAGAAGTGAAAATGGAAACTTCTTTGAAAATTTTGAATTCTTTCTTTATCATTGAATCTCGAAATTCGGAGAATCTCAAAACTTTTTTGCTGTATTTATAATTCGAAATTTTCGAAATTTAGAAATTAAATTTTTTTGCAAATTTGATCAAAACTTGTTTATTGATTTTCATTCTCAATGAAATAGATATTCCTTGTAAATAAAAAGAAAGAAAAATAAAGGTTTTAAATTTCAAGATCTCGCAAAATTTCCCAAAATTTTCTAAGAAAAGAAGCTAAGAGGAAAATATAATATAATAATATTGTAATAATTTAATTTTGTAATAGCTGGAGTTTTCCACGAATTTATGAAAAAATTCGTCGATATAATTTTAAATATTTATTTTTCGATCAAAATGTACATAAGAATTTAACGAATAATTATTATTATTCGTTAATAATTATTAAATAACTCGAAAAATATTTATTCGTTCTATTTCATTCCAGATTTTCTCTATTTCATTCCAGTGATAATCGATAATATTGGAAATAACCGAAAGAACAGGTTTATTCGACGAATACTTTTTTCCTTCGTTCAAGGATACGAAAAGATCCACTTGGAAAACTTTTTAAACTTCTTTGTGTTCAAAGTTTCGCTTCGAAAATTATTTGCATGCTCTTCACGCATATGAACAAAATTTTTCTGCTTATCCTACCGTGATTTTCGAAAGAAATTTTCCTCGACTATGTGAAATCGTGTCTACTCTCTGTTTCATTCACTGTGAGAGTGAAAAATATCTTTATTCCATTAATCAAATTTATAATAATCTATAATCATATGATATAATTTTTAAAGAATTTTATTGATTAACATATCGATTTTCAAAATCATAATTTTATCAATTCAATAATTTATTGATAAAGCAAAAAAAAGGAATTGATTGCATATTGAATTACGAAAAGCTAGTGAATATGTGACATAAAATATTATATAGTCGAAATTGGAAAATGATTCGGTCTATTAATTTCTCACCTCATTTTGGTAAACATCGATTAAAGGTTAATATGATTCATGAATTTTGGAATTGAAAAGAAAGAGGATGAAATTAAAAATAGGAAAAACAAAAATATTCACGAAATCATTGGATGTATCATACATATTTGCATAATCCCTGGCTAAAGTCGATTTATTAATTCGAATTCGAGGAACACGATATACATTGTTCGAAATATTATATCAATTTTCGATTTAATTGTTTACATTTTTTCAATCATGTCCATGATAAAACTTAGGTTACGTAAAATCTAATTATTTATCGAGAAATTAATTATCGTGAGATATGAATGCGGAAAGATATTAACATAACAATAACAACGAAATAAAGACATAAATTAAAAATTCGTTTTAAAACTCCAATCGTATTTTTCATTTTCTTTTTTTCTTTTTTTCACATTGCATAAATTGATTAGTGAAAACCATTAATATTTAAATTAATAATCTCTATTAAAGAATAAATATATTATTATTCGAGACTCGTTTTAAAATCATCACTAGCATTGTATTAACAACAAATTTGCGTTTCTTTCTATCTGCAGCTAATAAATATCAAAATTATGTAACGTTATATTATTCAACTTAAAAATCACATTTTAAAAATTTCATTTACTTTTAACAATTCTCATATATTATTTCTTTTAGCCAAAGTTAGTTTATTCATATTTTAAAAAACATTCGTTCCATTCATATTTTAAAAAATATTTAATAAATTTCATGTTATTTTTCTTTATTATATTAAATTGACACTAAAAATAACTTATCATCCTATTCCTTAAACTATTCTTAGTTTTAATAAATATTATTATTTCTTCTTTTTTTCCGTTATCAAAATACCTCTACTTTCAATAAATGTTTTATATCATTTCTTTTGTCCAATAATAATAATAATTTTTCTCTGTACAAAAAGTATCCCTATACAATTGATCTGAAAATTTATCGTAATCACGCATGCGCATAACTAGCATAGCAAGACGCATCTTGGAGACATCTGTCGGCCGACAATTTCATCGATCTAGGTTATTCTCGTTCGATTCAAATCTTTGATACCAATTTTGAATCTGTACGACTCAATTAGGTCGTCGCATTGGCGCGCACATTTAAAATTCACGTTATTAACAAGGCAAACAGACGTCATTAATTCACGATTGTGGTAGAATCCTTCGTTCCACCGCGAAAGTTACACGGATCCCGACACGGATTGTCTCTTTCTCTCTCCGCTTGTACCATATTAATCGGCCATCCTTTTCTACGCGATTCCGGCCTATTTGTCGGGAACAATGGACCGGAGCAGAGAAAATATGGCGTATAGATTCAATCCAACACTCGGTTTGAAATTGCTTGGAAATTTTTTAAGAGAATGCTAATTAGTTCCGTGTTCCATGATCTCTGGTAATAGAACCGGCATAATTGAATAGGTTTGGGTAATTAATTTTGGTAATTACGGATGGTGAAGAGACAGCCAGCAAGGAATTAAAATAGATCGTAAACGTTTTTGCTTTGTACTGAAAATTCAAGAATTATTTTTTGCTATATTAGATAAAGAATATAAATAAATATTAATAATAAATAAAAAAATATTTTCAAGGATAAATTTCATCGTATGATTTTTATTTATTTAAAAAAAAATTAAAGTATTTGCATACCCGAAATATTCAAAGTAAAACAATTGATTTTTTATTTATAAATAAAAGATAAAAATAAAAAATTTTAACTGAATCTTATAGTTAATAGAATTATTTTTACATTCCATTACTTTATTTAATCCAATATTTACTGTACTCTATAAATCATTTTGGATTTCAATTTTACTTACACGTCCAGCTTCTCAACCAATCTATCCGATAAAATAAATATATTGATTACGTATCAAGAATTTAAAACTTGAAATTTCCAAATCTCAATTTTTTTTTTTTTTAAATACATCCACAAAGATTTATTTTAAATTTAGATATACAACAATGGAAAATTCTCGCATTCGAGTAGCGTGGAAAGAAGCCAAGATGTTTCCACGTGGAAATAAACGATAGATCCTATCCAAACTCCATCGATTTCGCGATATCTATTCAATTTAAATCGAGAACTCGCGATATAACGATCGAACTCGAACTTTCCTCGAGTTCTCCTCCTCCTCCTCTTCCTTCATTGTAGAACGGTGGTGCTTCCTCTATCCCTCTATCTTCCCCCGTCATTTGTTCTGATCCGTTAGTTACGGATCTTTGGAAACTACCAGCCAACGTCCAACGTCAAACCCTCGATTCCCTGGGAACGTGGATGAGGAGATGTTGCTGACGCGAAGCGTTGGATCGAGTTATGCGATTTCCAAACTCCTCCCCGATGTGTGTCGTTTTCGAAAATCATCGTCAATCGTCCCGAATCGAATCGTTCAGCCGCATTTAAGGTATAACAATAATTAAAAATACTTTTTCGACGATAAATTTAATTGTAATTGTAATACTCGAGTTTTTTTTAATCCGCCTTCGAGATGGCGCGTTAAAATCGAATCTCGCTTTCGAAACTTTTCTAAAACGACGAGATCGAATAATTAAAGGTTATCGTTATATTTTATCGATAATTCTCTCTTGCTTCTCTTCCTTCCTTTATTATCGTAATAAAAATCGTGCTATTATCGTCAAAATTATTTCACGCACCTACCTAATATCCTAATATCGATTAAGAAAGTTCCGCCCGGAATCGATTGAATCGAACAAACCACTTCACGTTTATTAATAAACTTCCGACCATCGAGAAGGGGGCTAATAATAAATCGATCGTTTATACCGTTTCGATGGATCCACTTTATCCTCGAATCGAGCGAATGCAAAGAAGGAGGAAAGGGGAGGGGGAGAGGGGAGAAAAATAGAGAAGTGGATCACCAAGAGATGGAAAGTTTAATCTAAATTCATTCGATCGTCTCGAATTTCTTTCGCCCAGTTTCTTCTTCCACGGGGACGTTTCTTTTAAACGGGGGGGAGGATGGAGGGGAAGGGGAAAGGGAAGGAACAATCGCGATCGCGATTTCTAAAATCGTTCGATTGTTGTTCCTTCGATTGGGGCTGTGAGAACGTGGAAACGGAAATCGTGATGGCGAGCATGGATGGCTCTCATCGATGCTCGATATCACGTCGTTCTATCGCAATTTTGATGATAATTTATTAATGACTTTTCCTGTTTCCTGTGGTTTTCAAATCTTGGTCAGGTTGTCGAGCGGAATTTCTTCGATCAAATCTTTTTAACGATTGTGATTTCTTTTTTTTTTTTTTTTTTTTTTTCTTTTGAACCGGATTTGTTGAAATTATTAAATGAATATTCTATGAGACTCTCCGTGGGATAATTTGTTTAATTTTAACAGTCTGATCAGTGGAACTTTTGCATCGAGGGAAAAATATATTTTTGAGGTTGTGATTTCATTTTTATCGAAATTGAATTCGAATCTCTTAATAATTAAGTATACTTAAATCTTTTGTAATTAGAGATACGTGAATATTGATAATATTGAAAATCTTGATCATTTTGAATATATTAAGAAATTTTTATAGATTTTTTTCAACACTTATTTTCTTTTATTCGCAGTATTTACTCACTATTGTTTTCGAAAATTGGCCAATCGATTCGAAGAGAAATCTCAAGAATCGATCGATCAGAATTTTCAATCTGATCATATCGCCATAATATCGAGAATTTTCAAGAATTTCAAGCTTAAGAACCAGATTCGAAATGGTTCGATGTGCAATATAAATTCATTTTCAGTTCACAGCATTAATTTCGATACATTCTCTGATTCGTATTAATTTCCATTAGTTTAAAAATTTTGCTCGAAAGTTAAATTTAATAAAAAAAAAAAAATTTAATTCAGAAAGAATAAAAACTTTCTACATTTATATTCGATCAGAAAACACGATAATTTCCTTGCTTAATTTTTCCTTAATAAACATCGTCATCGACATGATTGTACGACGTAATAATAACACGTGTAAAAATAAAGCTTAATTTTTTATAACACAGATCGTAATGAAAATATAAATCGATCGATCATTTTATCCGAGAAAAATTGGAACATCGAGGAGGAAGTGTCTATGAGTTATACAACTTGTCGATTCGAATGAATAAAATTATTAGTGGATGAATTATTATTGCGCGAAATACAAACAATCGTGTTAAATCCAACACGAGTTGTCAAAACGAAAAATTCGTGTTATCCAGTCGCGAGCTTATGCTCGTTTGCCCACACACGGAAATATATTTTATCGCGTTTATTGTTTGCTTTAATTTCAACGCCGTCGATACCATGTATCAACTAATTGCACATTCAAATTAAGTTGTTGATACAAACAAGAGATGTATATACAGAATGGATATCAGCTGATTGATTCGATTATTAATGAACCGATCGAAAATATTTTTCTCCATTCCGTAAATGATATGATTCGAACGTGTTCCATTCTATTGTTGAATAAAAATAGGAGAAGAAGAAAAATATTTAGAATGGAATATTTTCGAAAGACTGTGTTTATCCATTTGAAATAATTTTTTTCTTTCACTCTATTTAAAAAGTCCAATTTTATTGATAACTTAATCACAAATTCGCCAACAAAGTAGTAACGTAGAAAAAAAAAATTTTACGAATCAAACGAATCAAAATTTATTTCTTTTTCATACGTGTACGAATATCGCGGGAATTTCCACGATATTTTTAAAAAAATTCTCCTCTTCCATCTCACCTATTCATTATTCTTCGAATCGATCGAAAATGATAAATTGAATCCCGATTCAAATTCGCCATTGAAATTCGCCGCCGATTTTAAACTCGTCCCCTTCACACCGGTTCCGGTTGAAAATTAACAACGACTTACACGAGATGGAATAGACGCTTTTCTCTCTCTCTCGCACGCGCGCGCCCCTCCTCTTTCCCTCCATTTTGAATTCGAACACGAATTCGAAACTATTAGGCAAGTGCATAAATTCTGCCCGCCAGCCCCTTCTCTTTTCCCCTCCTCCCCCCTCTCCCCTTTACCTGACGTCGCGCTCGAATCGTCGCCCTATCTGCATTTTGTCCGTATAATTGGGAGATTTCTGTTTGTCGAACGTACCGCGAGGATGGATAGATATATGGATATACAGGGGATTTCGGGGAAATTTCGTTTTAAAATTTGGCTCGTTGTTCAAATCGAAAGGGACGGGAAAACAATTTTAAAACCGCGTTGAGCACGGTTTATTTTTACACGAAATTATTATATCTCGTATTTTTCTTTCTCCATTGTTCATCTTGTTTACCCGCACAATTTTGTAAATAGCGTGCAAAATACATACAACATCCACTTTTATTTATTGACTTAAGAATATTTTTTCTTTTTTTTTTAAAAAAGGAACTTCGAAGTAATCAATGACTTTGGATAACGATTTCAAGCAATTTTCCTTTGCAGAAACGCAAGGAAAATTTTTTTTTGTTAACGAGATTATTAACGAAAAAGCAATATCTTTCGTAAAAAGTTGGAGAAGGATTATAGATTAAAATAAGAATTTAATATATAATGTATATTCTTTTGCTTCAAAGTTTTATATACACGTAGCCAGCTGTATAATAACATTACTGTGAGTCTCGATGATGACTTGGAGAATCGCGATTTGTATATATACAATAGCTTATTCCATTATCTCATTCAAACATCCATTTTCATCTATAACATATTTCCAAGTCTTATTTAATATGAAGTTTATTGTTATTATAGTATCCACTACAAATAAATTCAAGAAAATTACAAATTAAAAAAAATTGTTATCATCTATATATACATATATCTTTTTTCTGTTTCACACAAAAGTCTTGCACACGAAACGACACGTGTAATATCGATTTGCGCCGAGTTTATAAAACACGTGAATAGCGGTGGATCGAGCTATACCATAAATTGTACTACTAGACGATCCTAGTATGTGTCTCGCGCACCACAATACGCGCATTCATCGGTTGAAAGGGAACGCTGTTTCGCAGCCGCATAAATTTCTTTTTTAACATGTGGGAATCGATGTGTAGGACTCGTGGCTGACCCGAGGCGGCTTCTGATCTTAGTTTTTCCTATGGTTTTCTTTGTTCACCGAGACTTTTTTACCATCTTTTGTTTCCATTTACGGGAAATTTATGTTTTTATTTGCACGCATGCGTATTATAATACGTATAACGTAACATCTTACTTATTAGATTTCTGCAATTTTTGGAGAAGTATCTATCGTAAGGATATCAGTTACACACGTATGATGAATTTGGATCTGAAACGATTCAATTGAGATTAAGTTAAGCGAGAGTTCTTGAATAAGTAATTTAAAATTTAAACCGACAATACTCACACTTTATGCTTTCCTTTTTAGACAATTTTTATGAAACAATAATTAAAAAGAAGTTAGATCTTTTTTAAAAATTCGTAAATTATTACGTATTAATATCCATAAACAATTTGATTCATAGTCAATAAAAATTATTACCAATCTATTCAAATCTTCAAAAAAATGTTGAAAATTGCGATCGGTAAAAAATCTAATAGTTACGAATGAAGTTACATAAGTTACATAATTTAATTCGATAATTTATTGTTCAAAGGATAATAATAATTGCAAACGGGGAACCGAGATTATATATGAGAAAACGACCAAATAATAGCCACGAATAAACGTTATTCATTTTTAACAAGTGATCACTTGAAGTACGACATTTTTAATTTTGAGTTAACTTTTTTTTAATGTCTCAAATCTAAATGCTAGCAACGATCATCGGGCAAAGGCTGTGGAATCAACCCTATCGAAATCTGTGTCACGAGTAACATTAACAGTCCTGTGCAATAAATAAAAAGAGATATCGCGCGCAATGGCGCGGGACATTAGACAGGAAGGAAAACTGTCTTGGTCCCAAACGGAAATGTCATAAACCACGCGCGTCTTTCGCTTCTTATCTCTCTCCCTCTCCCCCCTCTCTCTTTCTCTTTCTCTCTTATTCCCCTGTGCGTGCTTCCGTTTCGTTAACCTTAATGCACCAAGTCTTTACGTCATCGTTTTTCTCAGCTGCGTTCCTTTTTTCCCTCCCCCCTCGCGGTTCGATTATTCGCAAAAAAACGGATGCCCTCGTTCCGAAATGTCTTCCTTCTCCGGGCGGATGATATCGCTCTTCTTTTGGGAAGGGAGGGGGAGGGAGGAAAATAAGATAACTTGTGGTGAGAATACTTTTAATCGTTGGTGGAAAGACTCGATTCGAGGTTATTTGTTATTGGTTATCGTAATGGAAATGGAATATGTCTCATTAATTTTATTAATTTTTTAAATTGTTGCTCGATTTTAATTTTCGTCGAGATTAAAGATGGATCTGATTTTTGAAGTTTCTGAAGTTTTGACTCGTTTTTTTCAATTAAGATAATAATGGTCATCTGATAGTGAAAAGTTAAATTAATAAACATGGGAAAATCTTTTGATTTGCCTTTCGAAGCGGTGTCCAAGTTTGACGAATTTGTGAAAAAAATTGAAAGAGGCTATACTTTGACTGGAAATTCAAATCCCATTTCAAATAACTCACTTGTTTCTCTCTAAATTGGAACTGCACAATTCGACTTCCATTTGGAACATTTTTCTCTAAAATTAGCTATTAGGGAAGGGGAGGGGAGAGAGAAATTTAATTCAACAAGTTAAGGATAATTTCGAAAAAAACACGAAAATAATTCACTTCGTTTTAAAATTTTACAATTAATGTGGAAAGTAATATAGAAACGGTCACGTGCTTCCCTCAATATTATTTCCAACTGTTTAAAAGTTGCGCGGTTAAACGTTAATGGATTAGCTAATTTAATTTCGTGGCAACGTTGCGTAAGTGGTGATAAGTAGCGCGCATTAATCCATTACGTATTATTAAATATTGTAATGAAGCGAACGTTACGTCTTAAACCTTATCTGAAAATCAGCTAGTTAATAATAATAATAATAGGCCAATTGCTTCTGTTTTAAAATTCAAATTTTACTTTATTATATAGTGCATAGATAAAACGTTAATTGCATGGTATCTGATTCCTCGCGTTACGTGTGTCGCGTTTTAAGTATCTTATCAACAATTTTTCAATTATTTAATGTTTCAAAAATTTCTTGTTTTATGTAAAATAATAATTCCTTGTTGTTGATAAAATTTAATTTTCAAACGTGCCTTTGTGAAAAAAATGATACTCTTATTATTTTCATGAAGTTGCAAAAATTACTGTTGAAATTACAGTTTTTACATATACATATAATTCTTTTTTGAATCATTCATCTATTCCTCTCTGATCGTGAAACATATGACTGCGCAATTGTATAAAAAATAATATAATTTTTCTTTTGATTTAGTAACTCGTTGAAATTTTAATGGCGATTTTTATGAATATCTGTGAATATTAGAGTCGACTAATTTAACTCTTAACAATTAAAATTTTACAATCGATTATTTTTTTATTTTTTACCGATATTTATTTTTATTGAATATTTATGATACGTAATTAACCTCAATTTGAATTTGAATTAAAGAGTTAGGTCACTAATTTTTATTGCTAATTATCAATAATTCCAAATTCAACATTTACATAACCTCAATTTTTCAAAAGTTAAATTTTAGGTTAGGTTTTAGCCGGAACAAATTTATCCATTCGATATTCCAATTCGAAGAAACATTTCGTCTTTATTTGCTAATTTTTACAAATTATTAATTACAATTTCATCAATTTTAGTATGAATTATTCGTATAAATATTTGTACAATCTCAATTTCAAAAATTAAATTAAATTATAGATTTGAATGATCTCGCAAAATCTCACAAATTTAGAAAAATGAAAACGATTCGATATATCAATTCGAGAGAACGTTCTTATCAATTTCTCAATACGAAATACATATATATATATATTTGTCCAAAAACTCGTTTGGAGAAACGAACGCGGTAGAAAGTTCACTTTGACCGCGATGCACGGCTAGATAGCGTGTTGCATGTGCATCGCGCGGATAGGGTCGAATGTAATCAACTCGAAGCGGGTCGCGACACGGACGAGTCGAAGCCTTTCGTGACTCGACCACGTCCGGCTCGCTGTTTTCGAGTTGATTCGGTTCCGCGCGATCGAAATTACTTCGTGCTATTCAACCAAGGCTCTCGAGATTTTCCACGATTGCGGTTACGAAAGGACGTCCGATTTCTTAACCCGGTAAATTAATGGATCCTATTCAATGCAAAACAACGTGTAGAGCGGGATTGGACGGTTGGACGATCGAGCGAATCGTATTTTTTTTCCTTTCTTCTTTGTTTGAAATTTGTACGTGTATTGATGAGGGATAATGGTATATAAATATGATTTGAGAAATGATTATTGATTTTATGAGTTTACGAGAATCGATTTTTTAAAATTAGAGAAAATTTGGATATCATTCGGTATTAAAATTTATTAACGAAAAGTGCACTTCATCAAAGTAAAATTTCCTGATTAAAAGTTCCGTTTTTTATTGGAAGTTTTTATAATATAATAGTGGAGGAATAAGAGGTATGGAAGAGAAGGAAGAATGAGTTTCAATCAATGAGAAATTGCTTATAACTCGAAAAATTTTAATTTCATCCATTTAAATTCTTCAATTTGTTGTTTATATAACTACAACGTGTTATACATTAAAAAAATTCGTTTTCGTAATTCTAATTAAAAAACTCAAAATTAATTTTAATACGATAATTTCTTAAAAATCTTGATTTCTCACATTCGAGAGAATGATTAAAACTATCGAGATTTAATATATAAAAACTAATGACGATGTATAAAATAATCAAGTCAAGTTTGTGTCACACGCGATAAACGCGATTCGTAAAATTTCCGCAAAACAGCAATTGGTGGACGGAGTGAATAACAATTTATTCGATGTCATTAAATACCGCGGATATTTGCCAGGAACATTATTCGACCGATATTTGCGTTACAAGGTTATTTAATGTTCGTAACAATGGGAAATTATTGTTTCCGCAAAATATACTATACTCGATGCAAATCGTCCCAAACACACCGTGCATTTCGTTATACGATCAACAATGCCAGTTGGCTGTGATATCATTGACACGTTGTAACGTTCCGATTTAACGACTTTGATCCTTCGATCTTTGCGCATGCGTGGTTACTACGTAGTTCGTAAATGGATACACTGTGAATGTGATATTTTTCTTTTTCGGATGGATATTATTGCGAGAGTGGTATAATAATTATGGAAAAATTAAGGAAATGAATAAATTATGTATGTGTTAAGTTTTAAAATATTCGTGGTAATGGATTTTAGAGTTTTTCGGAAGTGTTAAAAATTTACGTCGAACCTAACCTAATCTAATCCAAATACATCAAAGAATAAAACTCTCGAGAATTATTTTCGCTACCTAATGAAAGCTAAAAAGTATGTTTGAGACAAAATAAAAGTGGATCCAGTAATTAATTTGTAAAGTTCGTGAGAATGTGGCAATTTTCATTCAATTTGCTTAAATTTTACATAACGATACTTAATAGTGTTAGTTTCATAAATAAATAAATAAATTTAATAAGATTCGTCACGGACAAGTGCGCGTGATTACGTTAAATTCCATTTTAAAGCTTTTATAACTACATTAATATCAGAACTATCTCGTCTCTAAACTAGTTTTAGATTACGTGATTTCGTATGCACTGAGCACAGGATTCGATATCCAACGATACATTTGCCGCCCGTTAACTCAGAAGAGTCATGCATAATAATCGTCCGGTATTGGATGCGAATCGAGAGAAACTGTAATTCCTCCAACTTGTCACGAATTACTAACACATAGCCGGTTGTGCTCGCACACAGGCTCAGATGCGCGCAGATGCCAGCGATATCGAAATTATCAGAGAGATGGCGTGTCTGGGATCAATAGGTGGCTCTAATTTCAAAACTCTCTCGTGCATAAAGTAGCTTGCATATTGGCAGAATGGTTTCGCCCCCTTTATTAATTCCGTCTGTGCCCGATCTTTATGCGATTGATTAAATATATCGTGATGGATGAGAAGCGGTGTTCCTTTGAAAGAGACGATCGTCGATTGTAAATTATGTCGTCTAACCTAAAATTACTCGTCGATATTGTTAATATCCATGAAGGTAATGCAACTTTCTTATTGATTTCGTCCATCTTATTTAGATTATTTAGATGTGAGATAGTATTTTCACGTCACGTCAAAGATATTATTGAAATTATTGTTACGAGTTTTTATTATTTAAAAAAATCACGTAGAAAAGAATTTTTTTTCGCGTAGAAATTTTTTCAATAGATTTTAATTTTTTTTTTTTTTACGTAGATTAATTTTAATTTTTAAAAAAATTAAACGTGCGCGGATGTTTCTGAAAAGATTAATATATTTGGAATATTCATGTATTCATATTTTTTAATAGTTGAATAGTGAATGATTGGATGGAAAGCGCTGGAAATAAAATATGCAAATTGAAGCATATTTGCATCAAGTAAGCATCTTGTATGTTGTTGCATGTTATTGCATATTCTTCGAATGTTTATAGACGTTGTTCATAGTCAAAAGATTAAGTATCTTTTAAAACGTGACTTATAATAAAGAAATGAGTTAAAAGTTTTATATCGACATGAACATACGTTCATATTTTTTAATAGTTAGACAGAGAATAATTGGATAATAATTCGTTATAACTTGTAGTAAATCTTATAAATATTTATAAGATTTATTTTTAAGGATGAGTCAAAGTTCGGTGCATAAATAAAATTCAGATTATTGTACAATAATATTCTATTATTAAATGATTAATTCCATTTTATTAATATTAATAAACTGATCACTAATAAACGATCAATGAAAAAATTAAACGAATCTTTTCATTTTCATCCCGTTTGACATCTCGTTTCATTATCGCGTTATCGCGACCAAGAATCGATGGAAGTGTCTGTATTAAAATTCGATAACACGATTCCCGTATAACGTTGCCTAGGCCAATAATCGAGGCTCATTCGATTTTAATGCTAAATTATTCTCGGTGGGCCCCCAACGTAAAACGACGAAGAACGAATGTTAAACCGTGCAGCCTTTCCACGGATTAATATTTGATCGCGGATACGATAAATTCTCGGCGCTCTGTAATTGATAGCGAATAATTTGGTAATCCTACGATAACAACCGAACCGATCCCCGTGTCCCTGCCACGGATTGCATAATTAATTCGAGCGTTATCTTTCTGTTTCAGGTGAGTCTGAATCGTGGAGAAAACGAACGAGCGCTCTCTTTGTCTGTTATGCGCTTGTTATTCGATGTTGATACGCTTTAATACACAAGTCTCACAATTAGGTATGTACGCTCTTTGATAATGATTATTTATTCTTTTCGAATCGATTTGTTTCTCGTAGGAATTTTGAATTTCCTTCTTTTATTATTATGATTTTCGTTTGTGGTTCATATCTGAAAGTGACATCTGAAATAAAAAACTGCGTATCTGAAATGTAATAACGGTCAGTGCTAATGATTATCTAGTTCTTCGTCGATTTGAATTTTGAATTTCGCGCCCTTTTATGTTTTCGTTTATTTATCGATATAATGGAACGAATTGTTTCATTTAAATTTATTACCAAAAATTAAACGTTATAGACATACGATTATAATTAATGTAACATTACAAAAATTAATTAGATTTGTATGATTTGCGTCAATCGCAAAAATAGAGAATTAGAGAAATTAATCGAATTTGACTGCCTTAATACAAAAGAAAATGAATAAGAATTTTTTTCGCTTTTCTTACGAATCTTTCAATATTAAAAAATTGTAAAATGATGAGATAAAGAAAGACATATTCGTTTTCTAACGAATATCTTAATGATCGGCAATTTCGTAATCGAAGAATTTCGGTTTAATATATAATTATTTTACGAATAGCGTAACCTTTTGTATCCGAACAATGTGCACGTACATCTCGGTGATTCATTGTTCGCGTCCCAATCGTAAATCGTCTATCATGTAGCAATACATTTCTTATCGTAACCAATTGCGTTTGATAAGATTCGAACGATGAAATTGATTTCCTTGATACATATGCAGGTAAGCGTTTCAAGTTTGGTCGTTGATTTATTTTTTGGCCACGTGAAACTTTTTTAATTGGTATCTAAAATATCATTTTTCCTCCTATTTCTTATTTTTCTTTTCTTTTTTTTTTTTTTTTTTTAGAATCGATACGTTTCTTCGCGAAAGAAAAATAAGGAGAAAAAATATATAAAATTACGAGATATTCAACGTTCGAATGTTAATACTCACTTTTTTCCTAATTTTTTTATCGACTAATGAATAATTTCATTTATGCACTTAAATATGTTATATTACCTACGCTCATAGAAGTATTCGTACTCTCATTGCAAAAATTTAATCGTTTTAATTTTGTTACGACATATGTGATAATTTTTTTTTAACAGAATATCATTTTAAAGAGATGAAATTAATGCTCAAAGTTTCAAAATATTTTTCGTTTTCTTTTAAATATTCTAATAATAGAAGAGATGGATTGATGAAAATTTTGAAATTATAAAATCTTCAGCTTGCAATCCTGGGTTGAAATTTGATCCAAAAAATTTTTCCATTGTATCATACCCATTGCATTATATATTATTAAACTTTCAATAAAATCAGAATAAATAGGATACGAATGATTGATTGTACAACGTTATTTTCTCTTCCAAGTAATCTTTAAGTGAGATTAAGTCGTCATTTAACCATATACATTATATCTTCCACCGAAACTGATGTTGAATCTTAAACTTGTCGTAAATCCAATCTTGATGCTCGTTGAGCATTCAATAAAGGTTATGTTATTCATTCAAGGTTGTATTATAGATGCTGGCAATATATCTTCTCCTCGGTGCAATGGCGGAGGAAGATTCTTCCCGGCATAAATGATGCTTGACTTAATAGTGACTGATGAAAAAACTCATAAGCGCGTAAATCTTAGAAATTGAATTTTGTATAAATCTATTATATCGCCTGTTCTACATGGATCATTGTCTACAAACAAAAAAAAAATATTAATTAAATCTAATTGATTCTGCACGAATCAAAAATTTAATTTAAAATAACGCGCAAGTATAATCCAGAAATCTGGATTTCATCCATTTCTCTGTATAATTAGACATTGGTTAGTGCATCGTAATAGCATCTAATTATCACGAACATACGTACATACGAGGAAAATTTAATACATTATAATAACTGTCCAAAACAGTTCCATAACTTTTCGCCATAATTACCGAAAATCGATTTTATCACGCTCTGTTCTAACGGCTTGGTCTCGATTATAAACCCTTCGACCTAATGAAACTCAACTTTCATCGATCAAACATTATTCGTTCAAACGACGCGCAATCACGCGGCTCAATTTTATTCGAGCTCCTATTTTATACCGTGTAATGTCTCTTCTGTGCAAAATTTAAATAGTAATTTGATCAAGGCATTAATCACTATTGACAATTCACGATTATACCGTACAAATAAACATGGTATCTATGTCGTTACAATCACAAAATTTATTTGTACAAAATTTGATACGCGAAAAAGAATTATTTGAAGAATAAATCTTCATTTAATTTTAATCGTCATGATTCGACAATTAAATTTCATAAAATTTATTTGTCGAACAATGAAAAATAATTATTCCTCGGTTCTCCAAAATGGCTTCGATTATCTCTTCAATTACCTCTTCGCGATTGACTCCTTTGATATATTATATCCACTCTCTTATTCCTGTATCCTCTTCGAGAATTAAAACACGACACTATAATAATAATTAATTAATAATTAATAATTAATAATTAATAATTAATAATAAAAATCCGAACGAATAATTGAATAACAGTATCATTCTTCCACGCTGTCATTAACACGTTAAAAAAAAACTCTGCTCCCTCCCTTCAGACAACCAAGTTAAGTCGACAAAAACCGCGGTATCTTTCATACTTAACCACGAGTTGGGCTGGTTCAAGAATAATCCAGAATAATTCGTACAATGGGTCGGCTTTTCTTCGTATCGAATGGTAATCCCTGCCTGCGGGTCTACATTTTGGCAGAGCCCCCTTTGGTGGCTCGTTACGAGTAACTTGCTCGCGATGAAGCGATTCTGGCCGGGTTCCACGCTGCCCCCCGAAGGAACAAGCTTCTTCTTTCCGCTCCATCGGGGCTCCTGTCCAAAGCATGAGAGAGAGAGAGAATGGAAAACGCTTCTTAAAGAGTTTCGAGAAACGAGGACTGGGTGGGCCGCGGTGTAAAGGTTAATTGGCCGAGGATGAGGGTGCACGATATAAGGAGACGTTTGTGAAGTGGAAGGCAGGAGGTTGGGGCTTAAGTTATGCGTATTGGAATTTTAAAAAAAATAATAGGGGTTTAGGATTAGGATGAGTAATTTTGAAAATTATTTGGATCGATTGTTTGTTATTCAATGAATTATATTAGAGAGAAAAAAAGTATTTGTATATTTGATTTTTTGGTTTTTAAGTAAGTGATAATATGTAATATAATCTTGATTTTGTTTAGGTTATTTACTTGATATTTATAAATTTGCAATTGCAATAAGTATGCAAATTAATAAAATATAATATAATTAATACAAAAATTTTCATATTTAATACGTTTAGATTTCATTGCACATTTATTTACGAAATAAAAAGACACTCCTGCGTTTAATAACACACAACAAACAAAAAGCGAATTTGCCTGCAAAACAATAAATTCTTCATAAACTTCAATTTTTTACGTACCAGGCTTTTTACGTAAGTTTTTTCATAGCCTTTAGCAACAAAAAGATCGTTACCAGATCGTGTTAACATCCAACAACAAATTAAAAATTACACAAGCGATCCATCCTTATTTACCTTTCGAATCGATAAATACTCCTCTTTCCCCCAATTTTTATATCCATTAATATCAATGGGATTCTCAATTATCATCCTCTCAATTAAAATTTCCATCTATATACCTACTGTCCTCTTTCATTTTCTCCAATCTCACAATAATCGTCCCTTCCATACCTCTTTTTTTTTTTTTTTTTTTTTACACATCTCACCCGAGAGTGTCGTCCCGTGACCATCGATATAACGAGTTGTCATCCTTCCTCTCCCGCTTAATTGACGTGAAATCCGCCGAATAAAAATTCCTTAGCCGAGCCGTGACACGCGGAAAAATCCGTTCCCACAATTAGAACCGTGTTTTATAATGATAAATTCTCGCGAGCCGACGAATCAGCCGCCTGATCATTTTTGACGGCGCTGTTAATTGGATACCGCGACTCGTCGTTTCGAGAGTGGCGCATCGCGGTATATTTGCCTCTCAAAAGCGAAGAAAAAGTCCCTTTTCGTAAATATCGTAAATATCAGAATGAAAAAATTTTTATACAGATCAATTTAATTGAACACAGTTTGGTATATAGTATGATTTTTTTTACCTCATATTTTTTAATTATTAACATGGTTGATACGAATTTAAAAAGTAGTCAATCTCGAAATTGCTGAAAAATAAAATTATTATTTATAATTCTTCCTATTTTTGTAATCTCTTGATCGAAATAAGTGTATCAGTAAGTATACGTTTCTGTACCGTACTAAATTTTAATATTATCAATATTTTTGGAATCATACATTATTTAATATTTTTTCATTTTCATTCTTCTCAATTTTGAAAAAGAATTTAATAGAATTCTTTCTTCGGCGTCGTTATAAAGAATAAAAATAAAAAAAAGAGTTAGCTGTTACCGATACTTACGATAATTTTTATTATCAACAAAACATCAACGGTAGAATTCACTAATTCTCCGATGACTACGTAGACGTGATGCGTGTAGATATTGCGTGTAATGAAGAAGAAAGGAGAAGAGGTTAACATACGTATGGCTCTCTGAACTGAGTGAAATTAATGTACTCGTGGTTCGTGGTCGAGGGGAGAAGGGGAATTGACTGAAATATAGATAATGGATAATAGTTGATGATGAGCAATAATGATTTGGAGAGAACCGAGAGGGAAAAGAATAATTTATAGAAAGTTTTAAAATAATGGAACGGAAAAAAAGAATTTTAATTTCGTAATTTTTCTGATATTATTATCATTTTCATCGAACGACACAAGAAATCGATATTTTAGAGACTATATATACGCCATTTGACTGAGCTTTGATTATTAGGTTTTTTGCAAACTCTATTGCTTTATCACCGAGATAAACGAGAAAACTAATTTTAAAGTTTATGAAGTTTAATGAAAGTTGGAAAGTTTTACGAGTATTCCCTGTTCGGCATTCGTTGCTTCTTTGTAACGGTCGTGTATGAAGCAGCTTGTATAATTAGCTTACTCAGAGACGCCGTTAAGAATCTTTTTGAGGTTAGAATTTACTTAGGACTTATCACAATTTTATAATCGAAACAAAATGCGTACATCCTTCTCGAAACACGATCTTTTATATCTACATTCTAATATCTATATTCTAAATATATACTATTTCTAAACTATATATATTTCTAATTAATATTCTATATTATTATTTCTAAACTAATTATTAGGGAATAGATTAATTGGAAATGATTTGATCAAAAGCAACAACAAAAAAAAATATATTTAATAAAAAATAGAAATAAACTATGTTATATAGACGCGGATCGTTCTACTATGTCTGAGCTCGTTACGTCGCGTCGCACGACTGTTCAAAATAGAGGAATAGAATCGAAACAGCGGTCGCGTCATAGCGACCCAATTCACACGTAAATAAACAAAAGATACGAGTATGTATATATTTTTACGTATTATAAATTCGACACTAATCGTTATAATTTATTCCACTTCTATCTCCACCAACGTCTCTACTTCGAATTTTTATCTCACCACCGGAATTCATCCCTAACTTCACGCCTGCCCGCACTGCTATTTATCCTTTTATCTCGCTTCGAGCCGTTACAACTCGCTTCCACCGTACATGTCTATCGTGTAACAGGAGTGGGGAGAGAAGAGAAGATAACGCGTCAGACACGACCTACTTCACGCAATGCCTTCATCCTTGCGGAGTTTCCGTTTGGTCAAGGATTCATGTGTCCGTCTTCGTTGCGGGATATTCGAGTGCAATCGAGATTGTACTTTCCTCTGTTGTTTTTGGATCGTGAAGTGAAGTTGAAAAGGGTCGAAAATTATATAGGAATATATTATTATGCATATATATATATATATTGGAAAATTATTTTACATTTTTTTTTTTTTACTTATTTCTTAGAAACACCATGTAACGACATCGTTCACGCGATACGAAATTTTATTTTCTATATTGAAAAATATTTTCTAGATTGAATTTGTTAAAAGAATAGATAGCTTCGTGTATTTTTTGTATATTATACGTTGTAATTTGTACTGCTTAATTTTAATCCACCAGGAAATCATAATATTCAAATACATAAATGTTAATCAAATTAAATCTTAATTATCTTGTAACTAAAATTAATTCAAAATTATTTATTTAAATTACTTGTTAAATATTTATAATAGCATTATTATTATTATTATTATTATTACTATTATTATTACTAGCTTACCCCATATATCTCTTGTTATAAATTTATTTTTACGTTTCTTTATATCAAATATTTCCATTTCCAATATAAAAACAAGAGATTTTAATGTATATAAATAATCAAATTCATCAATATATATAAATAATCAAGCTCGTATACAAAGAACCAGGTATCTTCTTTACGAAATTATTACGAAGAAAATTCAAATTATATTTTCACGGATCGTAAATCTTTATCAATGGATCGTCGACTAGTCGAAGAACGTTATTATTAATCTAGGAAGCCGGTCTTGTGTATCGAAAGTTAATGGAGTTTCCTCTGGCCCTCTTCCTGCTCTTTTAACCACCGTTGAATCATATTCGAAAATCGCATTTATCAAATGTGCCACTCGGTATATGGGGTGCGGTGTGGTCGATGCCATCTGGCACTGGTTACACGCCCGACAAACCGACCACCACGGGCTATTCTTCTTCGTTAATAATTTTTCATATCGCATCGAGAAAAAGTTCGTTATTAAGTAAGTCACGTTCTCGTATTATTTTCAGTTTATTTTTCTCTGTATTTATATCTATCTTTGTTGTTGTTGTTGTTATTGTTGTTGTTATTGTGAACAATGATGGTGAGTTAGCTGTGGGATCGTACAGAAGGATGCATACATATATGAAATTACATTATAAAATGTCAACATCATGTCTTGCTTTGTATTATTACAACTAGAGAGAGATGGAGAGATATATTATATATTAAATTCGCATTGTGAATGGTGTGTAATGTAGTTTCCCGTGAAAAATTGTGGCTCTGTGTATCGTAAAAATTGAATTTTATTCTTCGATTTGTGACTACTTAATTTTTTTTTGTTGCATGCAAAATAAAAAAGATTAAAATTGTTCAAATAAAAAAAGGAAAAGGAATAAAAAAAATTGTAATTTTTCTTCTTCTCTCTTTTCTTCATTTTTTAATAAATTAATCAATCGAGAATCCTCCGAATTTTTATTATTTTGATCGCGACATTTATCGATAAAAGAAAAATCGCGATCGAACGTCATTTTCTGAAGTCATTTTATCAATCAGTGAACTTCCGTTGTGCACCGGGAAACAGTTTCTTGAACTTCGTCCCGCGACGTAATTTCTCATGTCGACAAGACGCAAGGAAACAATCGAAGAGCCGGCAGTTTGCGCTATTTGCCACGATCACGGAAACCTCTCTGTTTTCGGATGGATGGTACGATTTAATTGGGACACGATACGTATTGGTCGTCCAACAAGACCAAATTTGTGTAACTTTTAATGAATCATATATGGAGAATATTTTTTTCTTTTTGTACCCATTTTATATCGTTAAAAATTTACTGGAATGAAAAATATATCGTTAGTAAGATTGTTGTACGTAACTATATTTAAAACTCGATTAAACCGTATTAAAATTATACAAAAATAAACTGCTATAATTTCGAAGATAGTGATTCTTGGTTGACGAACCAAGAATTATTAGAAGCGCGGAATCTTTCTCTTTAAAACGCTTTCTCGTTTATTTCGATGCGACTTTCGGTTCTCGAGATATCGTCGTGTAAAGAAAAGGATAATTTTTTTGATCGTTTAGTATCTCCTTGTCGCTTACTTGGATCTCTCGCTCGTACTCGTATTATTGACTCCAGACAAGTGAGAGACGTAGTATACATTTTTAGGAAAAAACATAAGTCACTAACTGATTCGTAATTCCCTATATTAAACGCTATGGAAAAATGTTATATCTCGATAACCGATTGAGATATCGGAATAAATTAAAAAATAATTTTAATGACATTGTTGTGATTTTAAATAACGGTAACAGTATAAAAGTAAAATTATTATGTGTTTTCTATATATCGGTTGAATATTTTAACACGTTTTGGTTGTGTAAAAATTTACAGTTTAATAATAGTAAAGTATTCTCGGCACAAACCCGACCCAAATTCAACTATTTGAGTATAACTCGTCGTTTAATCGGACCTAACCAACAATCAGGGGTTGGAAATAGTTACGATATCGGTTTCAGCCCTTGATAACAGTTATGAGAACCGAAGTAATGTCGTAACGATTATAGATGTAACGATCCTGGTTTATATCGGTTTCGGTTTTGGTTTTTCGGAACCGATATTATATCGGTGTTCTTGCACTGTTACTTTTTATATTGGCTCTCATTGAATATACGTGCATATATATTCTTCTATTTCATTATTTTTTATCGATTCTTTCATTGATTTTGTGGAAACTGTTACTACATTAACGACTTAATTTAACAATTCTTTTTTCGGGTTCAAAGACATAAATAATTGGAAAATAATAATTTAAAGAGTAAAAAGATAGAAATAATAATAAAATTAAGAATAAAAATTCAAATATTTATACAATTTCAACAACTTCATTAAAAATTCCTTCCCTAAAAATAAATTCATCCAATTACTTTAATAAACGCTTTAATTACAATTTGAGGACGCTTAACAATTCAAATTAACAATCGACGCACGTATAGACGAGTTTCCTTCCAAGTCCTTTCCTTCTCGTTTTTATGCAATTTACTGTCGAGGATTCTTTTGGGTGCAAGATCAAAAACGTCGCGAGAAGGTCGGCCAAGACCCCGAATAAGTACTTTTCCACTTGGCAATTATCTGGAAAACGTGTTAACGGTTTAAATAGATCGTGCAAGGTTCGAGAAGTAATCTGGGTCAAGAAAAACAAGCAACATATATCATTTACAGATCAACGCTAATTAGATAGCGCAATGTGAGCTAGCGAATGAGTTAATATTCATAGTTGAAACGATCAACATCAACACCGTTTAACCGAGATTTAAATAATTGTCATCGTCATAACGTAATTCAGTTCAGCTATCAGATCTTATATCTTATAGAAAGTAGATTATCATTGCTACATGGTCGAAGTAGATTATCATTGCTACACCTTTTTTATCATGCAGATTAAATTAGAACGTATATTGATCATCAAGATACACGATAATAAATTCATTTTTTCTATAAATCAAAAATAAAATTTATATTGGTGGCTTCAAATCTGATTTTGATAGAATCGTACTTCAATATCGCCAAACATATATAAAATTATTTTAAGATTAAATTTCATTATATGAACATAAGATTGTAGTATACTATAATATAAAGAAAGATTCGATCAGTTCATTAAGAACGAAGTTAATAATCAAAATGGCCGAGCAATGAACAAATATCGATATATATCTAGTAAAACGTTTATCCATGCACATATTAAAACGGGAGAAATATTAAAAAAAAATTTCTCATATGCCACTCTCCTACTCGTACATAACCTCTACTCATGTTCAAACAATTCATTTTGACGTATCACAAGATTCAAGATAAAAAGTACCACCTCTTTTCAACTCCCTCGACGATAAGCCCAGCTCTCTCACGATTTCACAGAATTCCGTTACCCTTCCGTTCGAAAGATCCTCGCACGCAAATTTCTCATAATGCCCTTTACGAAAGAATAATTCTCGTTCAAATTCTTGAAAGAGGCATCATTCATCAAGAGAACGGCGAGCTGGAAAAATCCGACTCCTACTACCGATCTCCTTTCCAGTGAAAACGAAAGAAATCTTCGTGCTTTCACATCGATACGAAGATCGATCAAGAAACTGGTCGAATGGTGGAGAAATCTTGTTCGATTCGATTGATTTCTGTTGTGAGCTTCCAAAGCGCGCCGTTAGATGGACACGCATATAAGTGTCTTCTCGCAAGTATAATTAAACCGTGTGTGTTATTAATATCCTCTTCGTAATAAATAAAACAGTATTTAAAGTATAATAATAGATCGTCATATATTTGTGTTTAAGTTATTTGAGTTAAAAATGTAATTGATTTGAACGTTTAACTTAAAAAGAAAAATATTGATTTAAATAATTTTTCAAGTTTATTCAATATGATAATTCAATTTACTCGAAACAAACTAGTTATATAATAAAAACTTGGTATTTTCCAAGCTGTTTTAATTTCTAATCTACATAAAAAATGTTTTTTTAAAATAAAATAAATAATTATTTGAATTCAAGTAATTTGAATCCGAACCAAGAATGATTTTGTGTTCCTTTTTCATATCTCCTCGTTTCCACTTATTGTATCTCGCCATAACGTATTAAAATTGCGATGGAAGACGTTCCGGCCGATGGGCACGCAAAGTGGAAACCGCACGAGATAGCTGAGCGAAGTGGAAAGTAAAAACTTTTTAGCCAATCCTCGAGCGAACTGTTCGAGGTTAGCCTCTTTCTACTTCGATTTGCAACTTCATTAACCACCACGATCTCTAGCTGAACCACTCTTTCAGGAAAAACTTGTCCCTCGCGTGATTTCTCGATTAAACTCGCTACGCCTTGTCAGATCCCCCCTCGCTAGGGAAGCCTGTCGATAATTTAAGTAGCCACCGGTGTCCTATCGAGCGGACACGCTCCTAAAAGAAGCTTTCTGATAAAGTGGAGGATGAAGCACCGAAGCTGGTAGGTGGAAGATGAATTGCCTCATCATCTTGCTTGTGCTTGCGCGTACTATCAGAATTCGTAGCGTGGCCAATGTCTTGTAATATTTGAGGTTTATTAAATGATGAAGAGTGGTGATAAATATATTAAAATCTTTTTTTTTTTTTGCTCGATGATTGTTTAGAGAAGATTTGATTATACGTTTAAATATATATTAATTCATTTAAATTAGAATATCTTTGAATTATACATTTTTTTGTGATTCTAAAATTGATTGATGTTAAACTTTGGAGAATTAGAAATGTGGAAAAATTTTGAACGAATTTATGATTTTTATGACCACTATTTGGAATTTTAGATGGATTGCTATGTATGATCTTATATATTCGATAGTGAAATCAAAAGTTTTCCAAGAATTAGAGGCTTGTCATTTACAATTACATTAAAATTATAATTTAACGAGTACCTCAGTTTATTATTATTAGAATATTTACTGTGGATAAATCACCATATTTCGTTGCTTGATAGTCGTCCTTCGATTTTCATTCTTTTTTAATATTTTTCGTCGAACTGTGGAAAAATTTGATTTAAAAAAGTAATAGCCCGATATTAGCAGTTCAATTTCAATGTTTCCATCTATGTATCAGTTGATTGGAATATCGCATCGAATCCAGATTTCCAGTTGGACCTCGGCCATCCCATAGATTTCAAATCTATTTCAAATCTCAGTGAAGTTTATTGGAAATATAGTCAACAGTATTGTATTTCGTTTCTTCGGTGCAGTTATTTGTCGTTGCTGAAATCCGGAAGTATATACCGAGAAAGTATGTATTTTTCTGTGCTTTTCAATTTCTCAAAATTTTGACGGTCGATCGATTCTCTTCATTCTCCAATCTCCCTTCTATAAAAATATGAAAAAGTGCAAAATGAACGAACAATATATGTAAACAGGTTCACGATCGATAAATATACTTATCATATATTACTAATATCAAAGTATTAAAAATATTGTGTGAAAATTTTTGAAAAAATTGGAAAATTGGATTAAAAAATTCTATAGTAAAATATTTTTATAAACAATATTTTATTGTCAAATCGCGTTTCACGAAAAATAGATTGTTCGCTGTTTCCAAAGAATATTTTCTACAAAAAAAAAAAATTAATAAATTATCTTATTTAAAGGAAAAATCTATTAATCATATGACAATTATATCAAAACAACAAATATATAAAGTTAGAATACAATACAATTAAATGTGATTTCTTACATTCTCAAGAATGTAAATAAACACAGCAGAGAGTGGATTGCATTAATTACAGATCGATTTTTCGAGAAGAACAGAAAAAAACATTGGAAAGTAAACGCTTCTCGCGACGAATTCTTTCATTGAATACATTATAATATCCGCGTGAACGAACGAAGATGGACCAATAAGCCGCCATTATTATGTCGACATTTTTTCGCCAGGGGACAATGAACGATTGATCCCGAAAGGAATCGCTGAATTCGTAGAAAATTCGTATCTCCGCAAATAATGGAGATTGAAATCGATTCCTCCTCGACTGTTCGATATGTATTTGTCTCGAGTAGGGGCGTCGCGTATCGGGACACGAGTATGTAACGAGAGAAGAAAACGGGGCTATTCTTGTAACCGGAAATACACGTGTTTTTAAGGAATACGTATGAAATTTTTTTCGAAGAGAAATCTAAAATTTATTATTATCAATGAAATCTTGAATATGGAGACTGATATATGAAATGATATTTGGATTTGAAAAGAAGAATTTTGCGATAGGAATTATGGCTTAATGTAAAGTTTTATATATCGATAGTTTATCGTACTACAAAGTTTCATTCTTAAGAATTGGTAGAAATAAAGATGCATAAAATGGACAAATAAAAGATTATTTATTTGTAAATGTTGATGCTGGGTATTTATGGGGTATTGAAGAATTGAACGTTGATTCTTATACGATTCAGCTCGAAATATTTGAATAATGAATGAAAGAGGGATAAAAGTTAAAATAAATGTACATTTCAATTTTTTAAAATAAAATTATATAATTTCGAATAAATTTATCAGAATCAATAATTAGTAACGAAATAATTATCTGTAAGGGAATGCAGTAGGAGGATAGTTTCACGATCAAGTATCGAAACATTAGATGTAAAACATTCTGATAAAAAGTGGAGTAGCCTCGCGGCGATCTTGCTGCGAGTGAATGTTGTACGATAATCCCGCATAATATTCAAATATCTTGCGCCAACTAATAGATAGGTAGAAGCAAATATTGCAATTCAATCGTCGGTTATCTTGTTTACATTACAGAGAAAAAAAGATTAAAATTTTGTAGATAATATCGTAGATAATCGAATAACCTTCTTTTTTATATAATTAAGAAATTAAAATTTTCCATATTGAAGAAAAATGAAACATGAATGAAATGAAAATTTCACAATTTGTTATTTCAAATAAATAATTTTCAAGTAAATTCCATCCTTAAAAAGGATAATGTATCATAATAAATAAATGGCTACTTGTGAAGCACCCGGTATAACATGTCTCAAAAAATAGAAAGTTTTTTTGATCTAAAACTTTTTATAATCTTTTTCCATCCAAGAGTAAGATACGATATTAAATGTATTTGTGGAGCACCGAGTATAGCAAGAGGAGGGAGGAATCATCGGCACCAGAGAGATGGAAATCGAAGAAGCACCCATTCCCTCCTCCTCCCCCTTGTGTATCTTAGGATACCGTGACACTAAGGCATGCAGGTTGAAATGGTTGCCGAAGGGAAAACGGCTTCGAGGCACTTGGAAATGTCGAAAGAAATTTGTCCCCAAAGTTTTCTCTCCTTCCATGTGTTTCATGTGTTTGCCAAGAATACATGTCTTCTTATTCCCTCCTCCTCCCCTCCCTTCGATCTTTCGTTTAAATCTCTCAAGATTTTCGCGTGCGTGTTTTCAACGATAAATTGCGTCGAAATAAATCTTGTAATTGTTATTTTTGAAACGATAGTTTGGAAAGGTTTGGAAAATTTTTTTAGATACAATAATTTTATATTTCAGTAGAATAATTTGTTATTTATATACTTTCAAACGATTTAATATCATGGAATTAACGAGATAAAATTAACTTTTTGTACCATTTTCATCAATCATTGTCTGGTGATTATCAATATTTTCTTTCGTTATAATTAATTTTTATCACAGTTTTGTAATACAGTATAAAATAATTTTGATCCAGAACATCAAGATATATTTCACAGAAACACGCAAACGAGATCTTTCGAATGAAAAAACAAAAAATATTTTGGTTATGCGTTTCTAACGTAACTTCAAACGTTCACCGTCTATTTCATGCCACGGTAACTCGCAGATATCTTGTGTGTGGTATATATGTATGTACGCGCCAACACACCGTAAGCGCGCGACGAGACCGACCGAAAATTGATTCGATCGATTTTCAAAATGATACCGCGAATCCAAATTCAAATATAATCGCGGAAATATTTGGAGGAGGGATGGGAGAAGAGGTTTCTTCGAATACGAGAAGCAAATAAAACCAACCAGACGAATTTTATTTATTACTGCAGAAGATATATTTTTGTATATTTTCTACCTACGTATCTATGTATTCTATCTATGTATTCTATCTATATATATTTTCTTCTGAGGTTAAAATAAATGTGAAAGCTTAATTATTATTAATTCAAATTCGTTCAACAGTATATTCGTTCGAGTATAAAATTGTTTGTTACTCAATAAATAAAAGATGACGGAAAAATTGCAATAATCCTTTCATACGAAACGTTTCTGATATATAGCACGAATATTTCCATTGACACTGGTTCGTGTTAGTTCTAGATCTCAAATTAATCGTATCACGCAGGAAAATGAAAATTCTTCACTTTTCATGCTCACAATAACGAACGAAGCCCCGAATAAATTTTATTCCATTTTTTTCATTTATGTAAAATCATTCGAATGAACACACAAAAAAAAAGAAAACTTTCTTCTTATCTGTAATCCGAATTTCATCCATTCTCTCTCTTTCTCCCTTCTTCTGATTCCAAATTCGCTAATTTCCACGCTAGTTCCCTTTAACGAATGGACGTTTCATTTGGAACGTGCGCCACGAGAACCATTATTGCTCGGTCGGTTACATTGTTTAAAATTAATTTCCACCATCCGTATAAATTAAAGCGGCAAACGATCGACAAAAGGTATCGACATGGGGTATAAAGAATTACGAGCGGGCGAGGATATATCTCGTCCTCGATGGACGATGGGAGTATCGAATGCTAAATACGATTAATTCCGGATGCGTCAGAAGATTCCCCCTCCGCGTAAGATCGATCACCCCGCCATTTTTATTTATCGCTTTTAACCATGACTCCCTCTCTATTTCTCGCTGTATTTCGTCCATTTTGATTTTATCGCTTCTTTTTCTTTTTTCTTGAAAAAAAACGAGCATTCGATAATTTTTAATGGAATATTGTTCGTGTATATAAATATAATATCGTGTATATAAAGCATTCGACAATTTTTAATGGATTATTGTTCGTGTATATAAATATAGTATCGTGTAGTGTTTATTTCAACGAGGTTACATCGATCATTTCTTTATTATCAACGAAATTCAGAAATCTAAAATCGAAAAAATAAAAATATTATTTTCGAGAATATAAAATGATTGTTAAAGAGAGGTTTATTCATCGCGTATTAATGTGGCAAAGGGAAGCTAATTAAAGGAAACCAGTCTATTAATCCCTGAATTCATTACGCTCTCTGTACGTCAATCTCTGAAAGATAAGATTACTGTAGATCAATCGATCTTCTGCATTCGAGGGATTACACGTCTCGTGTCTGCTCGTTACGATTGCTGTGAAACAGGAGGGGGATAGAGGAGAGATGGCATATAATATATCTGTCATACAAACAGCGGTTCGAATATGATCAAAAGCGCGTGTAAACAGTTTGTCAAATATTTAATATGATATATTTTGTTCATGTTTAATACGATAAATCAATATATCCCCGCATCCAGTATCGATTTATTATTTACCGAAATTTGAATTTTACATTGGATTACGTAATTACGTCATTTGCGCGTGAAAAATAAAATTAAAATCGATTTATCGGCTTCGAAAAATTTTCTATCGCGTCGAAAAATTGGAAAAAAGAAAAAAGAAAGAAATTCGATCGAATGTTTGGGAACGATTGTCGAAAATATCGAAATTTTAACATTTTTCCAAATTCTGTTCCTCGATTCGATTTTAATTTTTCTGGAAATTTCACAAAGGTTTATAAAATGTAACATAAGTGACTCACAACGAGTTTGATGGGTTTAATTCAATTTTTATCAGTCTCGTTTTATCCTTTATTGTCAATTTTCCAAATCCAACATCTAAATCTGCGAACTAAACGTTCAATGAATCGAATCAGCAATCAGTTCGTGAATTTTGCGATTACAAGCTTCGTTTAACACTCAATATAGGTTCATCCCTGGCGTATTTTCAATTGTTAATCGGGGTAATTAACAATCCCCTAATACACCCTTCGATTAACTTCGTTTTATTGTCGACGAGAAAAAATTGGGAAATTTTCCCGCCAAATTGGTCCATCGAAATATATATGGTCGAGATAATTGGAAAAATTTTGGAATTATCGAATTTTAAATCATCCTTTATCGATTAACCATTGAATAATACGAAGCGTTTTATTATTAAATTTAGAATATACGTAGTGACGAATCGTTTGTAAATATAACAACTTTGTGCAATATGTATTTCATGTTTATATTTTTTTTTTTTTTTTACATGGATATTAATCCATTCAATAAAAATATTTATGGACAATATTATTCTCCTCAATATGAATTTTCATTTAAAACAAGAAAAGGATTCAGAAATTTTTTGTTCACACTTTCGCACTAATATTTTTTATTAGAATCTTTTTCCTTAATTCTCATAAATTTCTCTTCTGATGCTTTTCACAAACCACAAACGATAATATATATATAGAACGAAAGAAATAATTTTTTTTGAACGCAAGGAGCAAAAGTACGATAATTAACCGACGCGTTACTTGTTAAAGTTTTCGCGATGCAAAGCGAAAAATTGTATCTTATATACCTGCTGTTCCAAGAGAAGAAGAGAGAGTAAGAGAGGAGCAATTTTCCTAGAAATTCTTCTCAAAGAATATAATGACACCAATTACACATTTTAGCTTTTAAGTTTGCTTTGACTTCGAAACTACCTTCAAGAAATATAACTCTCTAAAAAATTGTATGTACATGTCTAGTATTTTTTTCACGCTGATAAATTTAAGAAATTATATCCTCTATAACATTATTATATAATATAATTATATGAAACAATGTAAAGATCTATAATAATATTATTTAGAATATTGTAAAATTGAATCAATTAATTATATTATATAATTAATATATATATATTTCGATATTTTCAATCAAAGAATATGCAAAATTAATATTAATAATTGTAATAATAGAATAATAATAAAACTATTAATAAAATTCTTTAAAACTAAAAGACTATTAATAATTTCTTTTATTTTTAAAAGTGCAAAAATAAATTATTCGTTTCAATATTCACTTTTATACCGTTTTTCTATCTTTATATATTGAAAACGAATAACGATAAGGGTTGAAATGACGGTAGAAAAAGAAGGGAGAAAGAAGGGGTATTTAAATGATGCACCGTAAAATTTACTCTCGAGCAATCTTGAATGGGCAGAAGAAAGGTACAGTTCGTTTTTTTCACCTTTGAACTTCTTTTTCACCTTTGCACAGTCAACCTTCTTAGCTTTGCACGATCGACTTGCCTCACCCCTTCAGTCAACCCTCTTTACCTTGTACTTGCTTACAAATCGATCTTCACTTTTAAACACTTCTTAGCGAAACGAGGCAATACGTTTTCAATTGTTACGTGATTTTATCACGTAACAATTGCTTCATTGCTCAATTCTGAAATTCAAATTATTTAATATAATTTAATATTTGATATTGACTGTAATATTATATTATAAATATCTTTCACGTTTATTATATATTTTATTATGTATCAAATTGCATATTAAGATACCAATATTGATCAAAAATTGATTACATGCGGTAAAAAATCATTTACAATTATATGGTACATTTTCACATCTTTAAGTATTGTTCATTTTTGGAAAGCTTGGTTAATTTGGAAAGAAACTATTATTAATTTATTTAATTCAAAAGAACGATCTATATCTAAACATACTATAGATATATTAATATTATATCGAAATAATTAAGTTTTGAAAATATTTCAACTTTTAGTTTTGGACGGTTATTCTATAACGTAACTTCACAAATGAAAATAATTTTTACGATTTTGAACATTAGAATTATAGCTTTCTACGTAGCGTGTGGTGTCAGGTTTGTCAACAAAGCGTCTGAAGTGGGGATAAATGATTCTAGCGAAAGACCCCTCTTGCCTCTGTGCCGTCTCGCGAGACTTTTTTTCAGCAGTGACCAGTACAAGTTTCCAGTACACGTTAGATCTAGAGAATTCTAACGTATCCATATGAATAAATGTCTTTATTTTCTCATAATACGTATAAGCTAATTATAGTTTAATTTATAAATATAATTTCGTATTCTAATAGTAGAGAGAATAATTGTACATATACGAATATATATCGATATGTATCGAAATAATTAATAGCTTCGAAAATATTTTAGCTTTCGGTATTGGACGATCATTCTGTAATTTCACAAATGAAAATAATTTTTACGATTATTGAATATTCGAATTTTAGTTCTTCTACTATTATGTAACGTGTGGTTCACGATTGTACAACAGTACTTCGAAATTTCAAAATCAATCGTTCTCGGTCAAAAATTAAATCCAATTTCTATAATTACATATAATAGAAACTACTTTCCTCATTTTCCTCATTTTCATCTCCTTGGAAAACAATATTCTGACTCACGATTATCATCTATGTCCTATCTCACACCCTCTGCTTTCTCTGTTTCTTCCATTTATCATCAGCAAACGCTGGTACAAGGAAGTGCACTTCGTGGACCTGGACCTCAGTACCTGTTCTCCCCTTCCTTCCACATTCCTCCTTCAACCACAAGGATACTATTACCCGACGATTTGTGTATTCCATCGAGAGTTGGGAGTTCCATTAACCCGTTAAAAAAGTATAACTAATTTAAAATAAATTTTACTCGTCTATGCTGAACATTCGATCTTCTCTCTCTCTAGCCAACGAATCCGGTTGGACAAGCTTCCTTGAGCAACTTTCAATACCTCCAATGGCTCTCTCGTGATGGCAGTATTTTATTTTCCTCTTTCTCTCTCTCTCTTTTTGTTGCTCTTTTTTACGAGTCTCGAACCCCCATCGGAGATTACTCTCGAGGGCAGAATAAAGCGGCGCTATATCTTTTACATTCTGGATTTCTATTTTTCGAGCTTGAAGCGACGATTCGAGACGATTCACGGGTTATTGATTTTCGTGAAAATCGAGGAAATACCACGAGATGAGATTTTTGATAATTGTTGCGATTTGTTTTAATCGATGATTTGATTTTCTGGAAGAAAATTAAGTAAGATATCAAAATTGATTTTGGATTCATTGTTGAAGAGATTTTCATCGCAACAATGAGATTTTTGAAATTTTATTTTATAATGCAAATTTGATGTTGCTGATTTTGAATTTATTGATGATGAGATTTTTGAATGTTTTTTTTTTTCATAATTTGCTTCAATTTTTATAATTTAAGAGAATTATTATAATTTGATTTTAGTTCGAAATATTAATTTTGATAATATTCATTGGATTTGCTGACAACGAGGTTTTTAATAAAATATTTTATGTGGTGATAATTTGTAGATCGGTTGATGTTATTGTTTTCTCAACAGATATGTAATTCTCAAAAAAGTATTTGTATTAAAATTATTCATATTCCATGCTTCGTTCCGAAAAAAGGCTCGAAACAAGGCGGAATAACTAAAGTTAATTAAAAACTTTCTACGAATGTAAATGCACGCCTCTCTTCGTTCGTATAAATGGTTGTGCTACTGTGTATTACCGAGGAGAGACTGGGGTGTTTAAGATTACAAATAAAAAAAAAAAAAGATATACAAAGCATCTTACTTAAGAAATTAACAGACGAAATTAGGCGAAACGTTTCGTGCAATGAATAACGAATAAGTAAGAAGAAAATGTTTCTCCTTGGATAAACATCGTCTAATGAATTATTCCATGTATTTAAAATTTTTTATTCTTCTATTTTATAAACGAATAATTTAATATTCGATCAAAAATTAAATAATGGGTTATGAATTATTCTAAAGTTTAAAATAACTCTTTCCAAATAGAAGTAATAATCGAACAAAACAATAATTTATGAAATTGAAAAGATTTTCTTTTCAACTTTTTAATTATTTATTATAGGATTATTTTGTTTTTTTAATTATGAATATTTTTTCAACTTTATTGTTCAGTTATCTACAGAAATTGAAATGTATCAAAAAAAAAACTTAGATTAAAATTTCTCTTATCTAATCAGCAAAGAAGAAATAAATAAAAATATTTAAAATACTAATAAATAGTGAGCGAAATTTCGCTCGTGAATATCGATATAGTTATCGTGCAATATATTAGGGGATAGTTAAAAATTTTTTCTTGTAGCAACATACATGTGTGATGTATATGTAATAACCGGAGCCGTGGAAAATATATGTAATTGGAATAATCAGTGGAACCAATATATTAACCCGAACATTCCTTTAACCGCAGCATGCAAACATAGTTCAGTAATTGCGACTCTTTATAATTTTAACTTTCCAATCTGGACAAAATAATTGCTATTTTAATGACGTCAATAATCAAACTGCGATAAATCATACAATTTCGAAATTATAAGTATTAATAATCTTTGATTCTTTGTTATATTACAGTAATTATATATCAAGAAATCGCTTAAAATTACATAAAATAGTTTCGTAATTTGAGATTGCATTAACCTAATAATAATTTAATTTGAGTTACGAACAGTATACTTTGGTATTAAAAATAAGAAATTTTTTTCCAAAGTGTAAGTTATTAATTAATTTGAGAAAGAGGGACAAAATTAATGGAAATGAATATACATGTTTAATAAAGATACAAATTTTGAATTAATTTGTAGCAAATATATTTAATAAGATATTCTAATCTTTACAATTTATAATTTGCAAGAATTTTATTAATATTGAATTATTAATAAACTTCATTCGATTAATTCTCCATTAATACTTAAGAAATCTACACGACCACTTATAATATATTAATAAATAATTAATATATAAATAATTCTTTATCTATAGAGAGAAGAAACATCTATCTATTTCCAAAATAAATTCGTATAAATTATTATTAAAAGATATCACATACTCTCATATTATATTTCACAATATCTCTTTCTTATTTCTTTTTGTTTTATTTCTTTCTTTCAACTTCTGAACGCAACCTTTCACGAAAATTTTAAAATTGCTATACAAATAACGTGAACCAGTGCGCGATCGATTCCAAAAACGTTTCGTTCGGTATTTTCGGTGTTACACGCGTTAACCTCGTTCTTCGATCCTCTTTATACACCTCTCGTGTTTGAAGAGTGTTCTTCATCCGTATCTCGATACCGATACTGAACACCTATTACTCCCCCAAAGATCGGGAAGCGTAACGAAGGCGGCGGAATTTCATGAAAATTCCGAACCAGTTCAGACCGGCTCAAACCTTCTTTCCCCCCTCTTCCCCTTCTCATCGAATCTTTCTCTCGTGCGGATAATACGCGAGAAGGAAAATAAGAGCGCGATACAGGTACAACGCATCGATTTCCCATAGAGAAAAGGAGATGGAGGAAGAGGGCAAGCTGTCCGACCGATTAAATTACAAAACTCTATAGCAGTGTTGAATCCTCTCTGGAATAGCGGGGAATTAATTCTGGAACGAGTGAGGAGATGGCCGTGTATATCCCTCGAGGCTGCATTGTTCGCCAATAACTTCTAATAATTTTCTGCCACCGCGGGACCTCGATATTATTATCCACCGCCGCTTTTAATGGCGGCGTTACATGTGGCGCCATCAACCCAGTATATTTCCGAGTGGGATCTTTTGCCGGATTTCTTAATTTGGATTTTTGAGTAAATAAATATAAATAATTTAGACGTTCTTTCACAGAATATGGATATGTATTGGAGGGATAAATCTGATTCTAGAGGCCAAGATATATATATGTATATTGGTAGATTAAATTTGATTGTAGAAACTAGAATAATACAAAAAATTGAGGCTTCATTTTACACAGAACATCGATGGATTCGTTCGATATCTTTGGAGGGATAAATCTGATTCTAGAGGCCAAAATAAATAAATATATATATATATATTGGTAGGTTAAATTTGATTCTAGAGGCCAGAATAATACAAAAAATTGTGCTCTCTATTGAATATTGATATATTTGTGCAACAAATATTTCCTTTTAAAGAAATTCTAGAGGCTAAAATAAATAGTGTTATATATAGAAATTGTTACTGCATGTAGAATTGTTATTCTTCATGTGTCGTTATTAAAGGATTTAGTGTGTTTTGAAGAATATATTTCAATAGTTTATTTTATTACTGTTTCTTTCACTTATATTTCTTATCTGCAATATTTGTAAAATTCCACTCGAGTTTGGTTATCTAATTTAATCTAATCTAATTAGATTGAGGTAAATCTCTTTCCTTTCCTTCTTTTTCTTATTCTTTTTAGTATTTTCAAGGGTTTCTAGTCATTGTTAAACGCAGTTATTCAATTACAGATTTATTAAGAGATAGAGCAAGTGATGTTTCACGAATATATAAACACTGTATATATTGTGTACGCTATTTTCCACTTAACATTTTTCGTTTCCTTTTGGACGGGCACACGTGTTGACGATTATCGCTCCAAGTCTTCTTTGATGGAACATTTTCGAGCATCGTACGCGTCAACGATGTTTTATTTTTATGTCTCCACTTTGTGCCTGCCTCCTCCTTTTCAACCGAAACTTGCAACCGATCGAAACTAGCAACAGTGTGCTCCAAGAGCATCAAAAGTTGAGGGTTATTTTTGTCGTTGACAAGAGAAAAGAGAGGATCAGTATATTTGTTCTTGTTGCCTTGAGTACGATAATAGTCGAATATTTTTTCCAACATATATATATATATATATATATATATATATAGTGTTAATTAGTTTTAATTTTGAAATTAGATTTTGAAGTTTGTATATATAATGAAAATTTTCTATTCTAATTAATATTCAGTAGTGGATTTTGAAATTTCTAATTAAAAATATTCGGTCCTGAATTTTTTGAAATTGCTACAATCCAATGATAAATTATACATGATTTTATTTCCAAAAATTGAACTAGGATGAGAGAGAGAGAGAGAGAGAGAGAGAGAGAGAGAGAGAGAGAGAGAGAGAGAGAGAGAGAGAGTATTCTGATCAACACACGAGATTGAACTAGAAAATGTGTTACACGATCATAATAACCATATTTACAATTTTCTTGATTTTTCTTCCATTTTCCCTCCGTCCTTATTTCCATGCAAATTTATTTAATCCCGCGATCTCGCATTTGAATTTTTCTCTTCGATTCTATTTCTTCATTTCCCTCCTCTCTCCTTTTTTTTGGTTAAACGTTTCGCACATTCGACTTATCCTCGGTTCGATTGTCGAAAGAAATCCTATCATAACGGCGGTTTAACGGCGAAACTGCTTAATAAGAAGCCAATTATGTTAACGATAAGCACTCTCGCGATGTGCCACGGGGTTTGATTTTATCGCTACTGTACTCGCGGGAGTATCTCGTTTTTAAGCGGACATCGGGAATTAACTAACGGCTGGATTTTTCTTCTCCTTTCGCTACCCTCTTATAATGAAAATTAACCACGATCAGCAGTTAGAAATCAGTATATAATAAGTTTTTATTTTAACTAACTTAAGTTTCGTTTTCGAATATCGAATATTTTTTATTATTCAAAAAAATTAAAAAAAAAAAATCACCGGAAACCAACTCTTGATTTTTCGTTATATATAGTTTATAATACTTTTTTTTATGGAGAATGTTGGAGTTGAGTTGCACTTATTTTATTGCAGAACAATAAAAAACGTATGGTACTTTTAATTTAAAATAGCAAAATTAACTCCCATAGCTCGGCAAGTCTACTTGTAAAAAAAATTAGTAATATCAGAATATTTTTTTGCTTGAAACTATACAACTTTTATCTGAAATACTTTTTAATACTGTAAAAAATCAACAAGATAATACGAATTACATAATACATTATATCGGGTGTTCGAAAGGTATTATCTGATGTATCATATATGATTTTGAAAATATTAAAAAATGTTATAAATAAAAGCTAAAGGGTTTCGACGGAGGTACATTCTGTTGCTATTAATTTTTTTATATGCACAAGTGATAGGATTTCTAGAAGTGAATATTGTTTTCTTAAATGAAACAATACATTTTTTAATATTACTTTCTTAATATTCCTTAATATTTCTTAATATTGATCATGCATTCTGTATAAAAAAGTATTAAGCCGTTTATAGTAAAAAACTTACAGTTTGGATGATAAATAAATTTAATTAAATAACTTTTAAACCAATGATTTTTTGCTATAAATGGTCCTATACATTTTTGTAGAGAATGCCAGGACGCATAGAGTGGCGTATTAAAAAGTATATGGTGCCATTTAAAAAATTAAAATCGAGATTNATAAATTTAATTAAGTAACTTTTAAACCAATGGCTTTTTGCTATAAATAGTCCTATACATTTTTCTAGAGAATGCCAGGACGCATAGAGTGGCGTATTAAAAAGTACATGGTGCCATTTAAAAAATTAAAATCGAGATTGATAAGTTTTTTACGAGTCCACTTACGAAAAAATTGAGGGCACCAGAATATAGCCCTTTCGAAGCCGTTCAACTTTTATTCTAAGTATTTTTTCATATTGTGAAGAATAAGCGAGATATTCAATAAAAAAGCTTGAGGTCGAAATTTCCGGAGCGACAGAAAAATATTTGTCCAAAAATTCGACTTTGTATTAGGAGAACATGATGCGATAGGAGGTCGATCGAAAAATTTTTCCAAGAAATGACGTCAAATTCTCGGAAGGCCTAAAATTCTTGGAAATGACGTCAAATTCCTAGAATTTTAGAAATTCTCGGAACTGACGTCAAATTTTTGGAACTCTCCGACCGAACGAAACATTCGGCACAAAAATTCGACTTTGTATTAGGAGAACATGATGCGATAGGAGGTCGATCGAAAAATTTTTCCAAGAAATGACGTCAAATTCTCGGAAGGCCTAAAATTCTTGGAAATGACGTGAAATTCCTAGAATTTTAGAAATTCTCGGAACTGACGTCAAATTCTTGGAACTCTCCGACCGAACGAAACATTCGGCTCAAAAATTCGACTTTGTATTAGGAGAACATGATGCGATAGGAGGTCGATCGAAAAATTTTTTCAAGAAATGACGTCAAATTCTCGGAATGCCTAAAATTCTTGGAAATGATGTCAATTTCTTGGAAATTTTCAAATGTTCGATTGAACTTATGGTTTGTCCAAAAATTCAGTTTTGTATTAGGAGAATATAATATGCTAGGAAGTTGCTCGAAAAATTTTTCCAGAAATTTTAATATTTCTTGGAATTGACATCGAATTCTCACAATTTTATTAAATTCATAAGAATAACGTCAAATTGTTAGAATTTTTTGTAAATTATAGATCGAATGAACGAAATATTAGTCCAATTTCTCTTTGTATCAGGAGAATGTAAATTAAAATGAGTTTTTTCACATTTATTATATATTTACTGTTCTGATAGTTGTTTTTTTACCATTTTTCTTACTGTTGCCTTTTTTTTCGAATCGTAAAATCTTTTTTTTTCATAATTTATATGAATTTAGATATTTATTTCTTGAACGCTTATCTTTTATCATGAAAGCTGTAATTTTTAGTTTGTTTTTTATAATTTTTTTATATTTTAGTAGAATTTATAAATATAATGAGCACATTGTTTTTTTTATTTGGAATATCTGTATTTTTATTTTTATTTTTATTTTTGTTTTTAACAATCGATTACTTAATATAATATTAATGTATTTTAGTGTGTAATAGTTTATTCGTACAATTATTATCTCTACTACTCGAACTATCTATCCCTATTACTACAAAATAACATTTATAAATTATGATTTAGAAATTTAATAATATACGTGACAAATGATATACGTGACAAATGATTTTATAATATACGTGACATATGATATGATTGTAATAAAAATGCGCGTGAGAATAGACATTTCTAAATTATTTCAAATTATTAAATTTAAATTAATTCTTCAAAATTGATCAATCAGACCCGCATTTCTTCCGTGAGACTTTTTGTATCAGTGAACAATAAATAAAATGATTTGAAAATTTAGGTATTTTGCTTTAGGTATTTTTCTAATAACTTGCTTGAATTAAGATTTGATCCAAGCTGTGGGCGATCTCTGTTGAGCGATATTTTAAAATGTCGTGGTCGTTTGGAAATGTGTACTGGTCACTGCTGAAAAAAGTCTTGCGGGACGGCACAGAGGCAAGAGGGGTTGTCCTTCGCTAGGATCATTTATCCCCACTTCAGACTCTTTGTTGACGAACCTGACACCACACGCTTCTTGGAAGTAGAACTATAATATAACATTCGAAAATATTATTTTCGTTTATGAAGTTACGTTACAGGATAACCGTCCAAGACTGGAAGTTAAAATATTTTCTAAATTGTTAATTATTTCTATATGTAATATTAATGTATCTTTGTAGTAAACTTATGCTTATACAATTATTATCTCAACTATTCGAATATAAAATTGCATTTATAAATTATAAATTATAAATTATAAATTTGAAAATTAGTATATGTAACAAATATTATTGTTGAAACAAAAATGTTAGTAAAAATAAGTTCTTTCCAAATTAATCAGATTCATCTCATTCTTTTCGCGAGATTTCTTTTCAGCGATGAACAGTAGTATAACTTACCAACATTTTTCCCATTTGTTTTAAGTTGTTCACTCGCGCGTTTATTCGTTGAAATTCACGAGAATTTCGTGTACGCGAGATTAGAGAAGAGAAATGAAAGATCATGACCGGGAAAATCTGTGGAAAATTTGGCGGAAATTTACGAAGTTTCAGACGGTCGAAAAACGGGGCCGCGTTCGAGGAAGTTTGTGAGCACGGATTTTCGAAACCGTGCCACGGAAATTTGCATATCTTGAGCCTTCGGATGAACGCGATTCGGGCGTTACGCGGCCAAATAAGACGATAAGCCGCCTTGTCTCCTCCCATTCACCGATTTGGATTTTCCCTCCCCGTCTTTACCCTTTGCACACATCGAATGACGCGTCCGCCATTTCCTTTATCTTACGTCTTAACCTGAGACGATTTTGTTTCGCCGTTGTATTTAGATTTGCCGTGTGATACGTTATAGAATTTAGAAGAGGACGTTGATATATATTTTAGAAGACGTTTAAAACGGGTTGTAATTATAGAAAGCAAGAGCAAAATTGAGATTGCGATTTATTTATTAATATATTGGAGATAATTTTTTCACATGAAATGTGAAAAATGGAAAAGAATTTTCCGCGCGTTTGATTTTTTTTCTTTTTTTTGCATAAATATTAAGTGTTAATATCCGTTAAATTTTTCTTATTTTTAATCCAGCGTTTGTCAAGTTTTATTTTTGTGAACTGTGAGAAATATATAGTGAGAAATATACGTACTATAGTTTGGATATTTTATGTCTTTCTATAAATTTTTTTGTTCGATCTTCTGATTAAAATGGGATACTATAATTGAAGGGAATCAGACTTCAACTTTGTCAATTTTAATACATCCTTCTTTTCTTTATTTCTCGTGAATAAATAAGATAAAGAACGAAATATTTCTCTAAAGCTTCTTGAAAAAGTTATGCAACGTTCATTAATCAGCCGGCCTCGTAATCAAATTTCTGCCTCATAATCCCGGCAAAAATTTATCCATAATATATATTTCATTAAAAAGAATTATCGCGCAAAGAACATTCCCCATTAATTTGTAACTCTTTATTGGCCAAATCCTCTTAATGCAATCCTAGTAGCATTTTGGATGCTTGAAAAACTTGCAACTTCTATCATCTTTTTACCTTTTATCCTTTCTCTTTTTACTTTTAATTTAAACATCTCAAAGTATATATATATATATATATAAAGAGAAAAAAGACAAATAACAGTAAAAAAAAAAAAAAGAAATGCAAAGAGAAAGTAAAGAGAGGAAGTGAAAAAAAAATTTACTTGAATTGTGTAATGTCTCTTAAAGACAACAATAGAAAACTTAATCAGACTAATGAAAAAATTGGCAATGGTGAAAGTTAACTAGGATGCAAGACACGTGTGATGGTTAAAAAAAAAAAAAAACAGCGAATAAGAACGAATAAGAGAGTTTCGATTAGTTGCCTCGTACAAAAAAAAAAAAACAGATTATAACCGTTCAATTTGTGGCCAGGAGAAATTAGTAGCGGTGGTGGTTACAGAAAATTTTTGTTGAAAAATTAGCACTTATTGCGGTTACAGCAATTAGTTGTACTTACGGTTACGGGGAAAGATTAGCGGTTTTACAAAGTAACGGCAAAATTTACGGTTACCATTTGTTAAATGTGATTTCTTTCTAAATTTTCTTTATACGATTAAATTACGATTCGAAATTGTAATTCTTTTTTTATTCGTGTTTCCCAAAAAAATTTTATCAGAATAAATTGAATTACTTAATTTCAAAATCGTGGAAATTTAGAATTTTCTAATTTTAAAATTGCAAGTTACTAAGTTTTCAGAATTAACTCTGGAAATTTAAGAGATGTAAGAAATTTAGAATCTTTCACCGAGTTCTCTCCTGTCTAGAATATGTAAAAAAAATTTCACGCACAAAAAAAAGAAAACAATTAAATTAAATTACAAGGCACCATTAGACAGCTGTAATTATATAAGGAACAATCAACCTATTTAAAATATTATTTCACGTATATTTATATTCACAGGAAAATTTTCACCAAAACTATTCATATGCTTTCATATAATAATAAGAGATAAGGAAAATTAATTACATTTAACGTAAAAAAAAATTAAATTATTGTCATATATTAAATTACAAAATCATATAATCATATGCTATAATCATATTTATATTATTTTCACAAAAAGTATTCACACGCTTTCATACAAAATAATAAGAGACAAGGAAAAACAATTTCGTTCCAATACGCAGGAACGAGATGGCATCATTATACTATAATCATATAACGAATCTATTTAAAATATTATTTCAAAAAGTATTTACATGCTTTCAAGCAATAATAAGAGATAAGGAAAATCAATTATGTTTAATGTAAAAAAAATTAAATTATTATCAAATATTAAATTACAAGGAATCATTAGACAGCTATAATCGTATAATCATATAATTATATTTACATTTATGGGAAAATTTTCACAAAAAATATTTACACGCTTTCAGAAAATAATAAGAGGCAAGGAAAAGCAATTTCGTGTCAATACACCACTACTTGCCCTTTTCCAAAACTCTAGGATCCAATCTCTTCGATATTCCAACAATCTTCTTTCTCCAACCTTGTAGTCCGTCATTTTCCATCCATTCATCCATCCATCCATCTATCCATCTATCCATCTATCCCCCATTCTTTTCGTCCAATTCTAAACCCAGGATCTCGTGAGCGACAAGTTGATAATTACTCGCCGCGAGCTAGTCAGGTATGCCAGCTAACCAACGAAAATCTCATTTTCATGCGACCTCGCTCCCGTTGTCAGCCGAGGGTTCCAACAACCCGGTTCCTTCGCGACAATTTCCACCAAGAGTAATAATAATACCAGTGGCTGGAAAATTGAGTCGACGGCCTTCGAGCTGTGTAATATACGCACATCCAAAGAAAAGAGAGGGAGAGAAGGCGGACAATGATGGCGGAACGCGAGGCGAAAACCGCGACAGTGGTTCGAAAGCGGACTGCGAAGACGGAAGAGGGATTGGGAGGTTTGTTGAGGGAACGAATTAAAAGGAGTTCGTTAGGTGATAATTGGTATGAAACTGGTTGCTGGTGTTATATTTCTTTGGTGGAGGGGAGAGTGGAGTGATGGAAAGTTTTGTAAACGTGAGAAAAAGGAACGCTGTCGAACAACGTCTGCATTAACGGCGACGAGGTAATGGAAGCTTTTTATTGTAAGCTTCGTGCAGGAAGTTTTGTCGCCTAGTACATTTTGTTACGCGGATATGATACAGGCAAGAAAAATTTTCTTTTTTTTCTTCTCCTTTTCGCATAATTAATTAATCGAAGGAATTAATTTGTTATTTGTTTAAAAGTGTGCGGCTTGTATAAATAAAATTGAACGACAACTATATTTTAAGTAAATTTTGAAAATACTGTGAGTCAAGTTATTTAAAAATTCGTTAATGTATGAGAAATTTGATTAATGCAATAACATGCACGATATGTATTATTGATTCATATTTTGTAGTTTTGTGACAAATGAGAAAGAAAACAACTTCAATCTCGTGCATTTTCCTCGAATATATATATTTTCATCAAAATGTAAAAAGTTACAAAGCCTCTCGATTTCTTTATTCCAATAAAATACACAAATTTTCCATCCTTTTTTTTTTAATATCAAAAACTATTTCATTTTTTCACATAACAAATACGTATACTTATTATTTTATAAGTAGTCATTTTCTCGCGATGAGTAATGATCATTAAAAGATTAATCATCATCCGCTCTTTTAATTTCTTTTTCATCCAATCAATATCGTAAAATCAATTTTTTCACATAATTATTATATGCTCATCATAAATCTAAAAATAATCACTTTCTCGCGATAAGAATATTCATCAAACATTATTAATTAATCACTGTTGCAAAGTAATTTCCTTTTCAATATCGTAAAAGCAAAGAAAAGTCACGAGTATTTCATTTCCGGATCGAAGATGATCGAGAATAAATAATCGAAAATGAAAAAAGAAAAATTGCAAACGAAAGTATTGGAAGCGACTTAACACATGACTACGCGACATTTTGAAATATTCAAATGTGGATCGCGGTTTCCTCTCTTTGGGAAGATAATTTGTCGGCGGCCAGCAAACATCGAGTTCGCGAGATTCACGGTTTCCGGTTCGATTTCACCGTAGCCGAGGTAAATACGTTCCGAAGGGATTAATAATTAAGACCGAGGTCAGAGGAAAATCCGGCGATAAATCAACGAACGACGATCTTTCACCGCGAATGGACTTTCCATGCTCCACAGTGTTCGCTAGTTGCAACTTTGATAATACGCCGTTACGTGGTTCACTGTTACTGGATATAAATATTTTTCTTGATTCAGAAGAAATGGAACAATGTCTCTCTCTATTTGTCATTTCCGATAAGGCGTTATCAGATCGAGAGATTTGAGAGAATCGAATAGAAGAAAAGATAGTGAATAAAAGTGAACTCGATTAATAATAATTTGTAATATTATTTGTGAAAATACTGTATTTATTTATTAGCCGGTAGACATCAGTCGACCTAATCATAGTGAAAAGTTTGTCTCGCTCAAAAATGTGTGGTGCATAATTTTTCGTAAATCACGTGTAATCAACTTTAAATCGCGATAGATATTTATTTGGGTATGATCGAAATTGTGAAGTCGAAAGATTTGAATGAAAAGAAGGAAGTGAGAGAAAAAGAAGTCGTTTAGCAATGACTTATGTTCGGTAATAGAAATATTGCTTAAATAATAGATATAATATAGATGGCGTTCGAGTTCAACCGCTTTAGTCGAAAACAATATGGCGCATAATTGAAGTTTTTCATGGATCGTGTGTAATTATTCTTCGCGAAAGAAAATTATTTGACTGAAATCGTGATCGAAATCGTGTGAAAAATTACCAAATCGCGGAATTTGAAGAAGAAAAAGGTAATAGCTTGATAGAATTATTATTTAGCAATTGTTAAATATAATGTAGATAATATAAGTGTAATGCTGAAGTCATGAAGATAATAAAGAAAAAAATCGTCGAAAGAATTTAATCTAATTTAATTTTATCTAATTTAATATGATTTTGATAACATAAGTTTTTTATTGTATCCAAAGGGGAAAAATTAAAGACCGCTGTTAAAAAATTAATTTATGTAGTTAGTTTAGGTAATTATTTATAGTTTAAGTGGATAATGAAGATATAGGTGAGGATTATGCTGCGATTAGGGATTAAATGTGGTGTGATAATGTACGTGTGTTCTACCGTAATTGATTAAATATTTATGAAGATTATGCCATTAGGTGTAATGCAAGTGAAAATTGGTTATATTGGTGAAATATTAACATCGCAGAATTACACGTGCAGAAGAGATATATTTACGCTCTACAATTGTGTCAATGTATTTTAAAGAAATCGTATTGAAGAATAATAGAGATTGCGAAAGAATGAAAAATTTGTCTCTACGATTTATTTATAATTTCACTTGAATTAGAACTATAAACCAGTTTGATTTCATAGTACAGTGTGGTTGTGGCGTGCAATTTTGTTTGGATGATTGGTCTATTTGATTTGACGACGGATTCGTGGCGTTAACACTCTTCGAATATGGAACGATCGAATATATTGATTCGCAAAACTGTGCTGACAACGCGGGCTTATGGACACTTCCAACAAACTCCACAATTGCTGTTGAAAAATATAAAAATGTTATTTCTCGCATTTTAACGATTCATTGCTTGCTGACATAACGTCTCTCAATGATCAAAAAGAATACTTCGTCGATTTCAAAAATGTATGGAAACGATTAACGAGTTTATTACTTTACATTTGATGTTTTTAATATTAATGATGCTTTGTTATTTCTTTTGATAAGTTCTATCGTTCATTTAAACTCGAATCGATAATTTCGAAATATATTTAATATCAATACATGAAATATTAAAATCTCGCATAAGAGAGTTTCGAATATTTAAAATTTGTCAAAGAGCTACTGTAAAATTAATTAGATTGGAATATCGATATTATACTACTTCGTATTAATATTCAATCGATTTAATCTATACGAGATGTGGAGATCCCCCATAAAAATCCGTTTGATCTTGAAATAACAGCCAATTATAGTCCATCAATTTATCGTGGTATCGACATGAAGTCTCCGAGAGAAACGTAGGACATCGTCAAATGTTTGCTCGTTTTATTTTCCTGTCGTTTTTCTTGGATCCTCCGTTCCTTGCCTTCGGGCCTCTCTTTTGATCCGGTTTCGTTCTGGATACAACTATATCAGTAAACGATATTCGACTTCGATTTAGATATACGAAAACATTTTCTGAAAATCATTCACAGAAACATATGTGCGTCTTTAAGCAAATATAATTTTTATTTTGGTGATCTTTCCATTTATGTTTCTTAGATTTTATGATACGTAAAGGTACTGTCGAAAGTTATTTTTGAAAGAGAAATTAACGCATGTGTTAGAAACAGATTGTATTGTTCTAAGTCGTAATGATTTTCATTTGATTTTTCAAAAAGATTTAATTAATCAATCCATGTATATCACCACATATTCATTATGATATAATGGAAACATAAGTCGGAAGGAATAAATATTTAGTTCTTTTACATACTCACCTCAAAAGTTCCATGCTTTAATAACCTACGTGTACCATATTGATTTGAAGAATATAAGTTCATTATAAAATAATAAAGATTCAACTCGGAAAACAACTTGCTAACCTCAAAACTTGAACATGACTATGTAAAGAAAATGGACGATATGGAAAGTTGTAATTACGATTATTTCATAACTTTCCTGCTGTTATTAAACTTTATAAACTTTAACTCTGTTTCATCAGTTTATAAAGAAAAACCATTAAGAACTAGAACGACAAGATATCAGAAACTTAAATATTACTTTGAGAATGCAGAAAATAAGTGAACTATAACAATTGGTGAAGATGAAATAACAATTTACGTTATTAATTATAACACTTTAATTCACCCACTTGATATTAATTTGGCGCGAATTTTAAAATAGGAATTTTAGAGGATAGTTTTGTATAAAGTGAATTTTTTTTTCTTTTGAAAGGCATAAGATTTTATTAGTTTTTTTAATAATTAATTTCAAATTTTAAGTAAATATCAATAGTTTCTTTTTCTTTTTCAGGTACGTTACAATTTTTCATAGTTTAAATTCATGGATTGCAGTAGATTTAACAATGTAAGTCTTTTTTATCTAAAATATTTTTCGATATATACATAGCAAGAATATATTGTAGAGAAATACCAGAGGAAAAAAGTATATACTTCACAATCGAATATTTCATAGCTTATAGTATTATTTTCAAAAACCAATATATAAATATAAGACTAGCAATAACTATAAATAACAGAATAGTAAATAACAGAATAAAAATAGGAATAAAAAAAATATGGAGAATAAGTAAAAAAATAATAAAAATAAAAATTTTATTTCATAGATACTAACTTTTAATACATCTGGAAGATCAAAAATAAATTTTCATTATTAAAAAAGAATCTTAATGTAATTTTGATTTCTCAATCTTTATTCGCATTATAAATCAGTTTATCTTTTGCAATAATTTTTTAATGCATCATATTATTTACTCGTTACATATTAAATACTATCAATTTTTATTTCTTCGTTATCATCGTTTGTTTTTATGGCTAAATTAATTAGGAATAACGAATTTAATGCGAATCGATGTTGTAACAATGGAGAAATAAAACTGAAATGATTAATTAAGGATCGTTCCGCTGCTGAAAACGAATATTTGTAATTAGCATTACGAGTGTAAATTTATTGCATAATCTGTTCGTCCATCATTCCATGATGATTCCATCGAAAATTTTTTAAATTACTATAAATGCAGCGATGATTATGGCAATTATTTTTGAACAACCATGTTATTGAAATTTGTTAATTAAATTAATTCGAAAAAGCTAATTGAATTTTTCGATTACTTTCGAAAAGAATTCTACAATTTCAATAAGATAATATAAAATATAAATAAAAAGAAAAAAGTTATTAAAATAAAATTTAATAAAAACGATGAAATAATTAATTCTTTGCAATTAATTCTGTCAATTATAATATCTCGTTAATTACAACGTACGTATATAGTTTATAATCCATTTCCATAAATTTATATAAATACTACGAAATAAAAGATCTTTAATTGCTTCTGCGAGTTATGCATAATTATTCCGTACTTCCGTTAGTATATCCAATGAAAATTATTCGGCTAAGGTAATTATAGAATATATGTCAGTTAATTTTAAATTGCAGAATAATTTATTTCACTATGATGATTATATTGCAATAAATTATAAATAAATTATTAATTTATAATAAAAATCGGAATAAATTAAAATTGTTAAAATTGTATTATATTCGTTTCGGAATTCAATTTGAAAACTATAAAATTTAGCTGTACATACGTACATACGTAGATTCAACAAAGAATTACATTTAAACAATAATTTTATTCCATTAATCAATCATTCATGTAAAATTATTCGTGTTCATTTCAAAATTTTCACACTTTCGAACAAATTACTCAGAAGTTCAAAGATATTATATAAATTATTCTAAAATTTTTTTCAAAGACTTACTAAAAAGCATATCGAGTACAAATGACTACCATTTATGAAAATTAACTACTTTCAAATACATGCAAATTACTTTTATTTCAATTGAAATTCCACACCTCTTCAAACGTAACTTTGAATAATTTGAAACCGAGGATTATATGAATTGACAGTTCGAATCCCGAATCGATTCGGATAATATCAATACCAAATAATAGTAGTCGATATTTGATGGAACATGGTTTGATAATCGATCTCTTGCAAGATTGAAAGTGAAAAGCCCCAATATGCTTTCAATAATGAGTAACGAGTGATTGATGGTCTATTGAGTATTGACTAATTGACAATTGAACGATTGGATTGCATTTAAGATTAAGTCAAGACTTGGTGGAGTTGGATGACAGTTGTCAAGTAACGTCATTTCATAGAACGATTATTGGAAAATTATAACTCCATTTATATCTTGAATGTTTTAATATATTTTTGTATATATATGTTTTAAGATTGTCCATTTTATTGTTGCTAGAAATAGAGATATTTTAATGTCGAACATTTTTAATCGATTAAATTAATTTGTTTCCTTTAATTTATTTGTTCAATTTCAAGTGGAAATATAACATATACATATATTAAAAAATAAAGAAAATATAAAAGTTCGAAACAGAAAATCTCGTGCAAAATGCGATAAAAAATTTTCAATTTTTTTAAACATAATATGATATATCAAAAAATCTGGAAAAATTCCAGAATACTAGTTATTTTAATACGTTACAATGGAAGCACTTTAATATTTTAACAAAGAATTTACATTTTCCAACACTGCATTCACAATTCGCAACGAAAAAAATCTACAGAAATTCTCTAATATACAATATCTATAATATATATAGAATATTTTCAAAATTTTTATATGCCAGCAAAAAAAAAGAAACAAAAACGAATAATTCAAATTTTCCTCTTATATCTATCCTTCTAGAAATAGAACATTGAAATGTGCAAGAAATTACTTTTGCTCACCAGATAAAAGAGATCTTATTCAATATAATTTATTTCATACAAATACTATTGAACAGCATGTTTGCACGTATCGAAAAACGTTTTTCAACCCTGTATAGAATGGAATGTTTAAAATCCAGCGGCGAGCATCAGGAGATAGCTCAGCGAGCACAACCACTGGAATCCTGCGGTTACTTTAACCGCGAACACGATTAATCCTAGCGAAACTAATTCGCTCGGCCGAGTTCGCTTTATCCGACTGTGAGCGGCTGAAGAAGGCCGGCTGAAAACAAATAATTAACGCTCCTCTGTCGTCTGCGGGCTTCCTTTTTGAAATATACGGCCAGTTTGCGCGATGAGGCCACTCGCCATGTGAAAACTTTTTCTCGTAGTACAGATTTACGCTAATCCCATGGGGAAAAGCTTACCCGCTACGGTATGATCATTTAGCACATGGACAGATTTTAAATTCACTTGCGTATAGGAAACTTTTGACGATTGTAAAATTGGGATTTTAATTTAAAAAAAGCAAATGCTGAAAATAATAAAAAAAAATGTATTTTAATAATTTATAAATTGATCAGAATATTTAGAGGTTAGTTATTTAGAGTATTTAGAGTTAGTGTTGTAATAATTAAGGGATAAAGGAAAAATTATTACTCGATCAATCCCACCAATAAAACAGGCTTATGATGTAGCTGAAATTCTGAATGCCCTAGTTAGAGTTAATCGTCTTCGGTTACTTTCGACAAACATCGGATAGCTTAGTCGAAGATGCCCGAATGACAATCGGCTCTCGGTTCGGAACTTTCCGTGGTCTCGTTACTTCAATACGATTTGTTAGTCGGAACAATTAATTTCTAAAGTTTCGAAGTTTCTATCTTCTAAAGTATCTTCAAGATAATTCAATGTTGATTAATTAGAATCGAATAGTCTTTTATTCTGGATATTTATTTTTCTGAAAAGGTAACAAAATCTTGTGATTTTAACGAATGTTGCAGGAAGGAACTCTTTAATCCACGTTGATCTAAAATGAAGTGAAATGAGGTTAGAAGTTTGTCACGGTTCAGGTAATGGATACTTATGGTTATTCAATGTGTCGATTGTTAAGATCATGTTCTTCTCAAAAAATTATCACAATCCCAATTGCATTTTAAAGAACAAGACCAGTTTTATATCCTATTAGTTAGATAAAATATTACTCTCTTTTCCTTCGAAGTGCTGAGGAGGCGGGAGAGAGGAAGGAAAATAGGTCCTTCGAGGGACACTAGTTTTCACAATTTTTCAAAGAGAACGTAAAAAAGGAAAGCAAAGAAGGAAAAAGTTAAGATGATCATCGACGTAGTTTTTAGGAGAGGTTAGTTCTAAAAAGGTCGAGACAATTAATTTTGAAATTCTAAGTTTCTCTAGAAATTAGATAATTTTTCAAATTCGTAAATGATGCAAATTATTCAATATTCGGTCGCTCGGATAAAGTTAGATAATCATTCTTTCATTTTTATTAATGCTTGGTCTTTCCGAAAAATCTATAGAATTCTACATTTCACATTTTTTATTATTATCATATCCACCTTCGATTCGTCATAAAATTTTCAATGTGCCTTGAACATCTTATAGAAAGAAGAAATCCATGTCGATCGTCAAAGAGCTAGAGCCACTTTAGGAACTACGCATCGTAGTTGAAAGTAAAAAATACGAAGTTTTGTCGAAAGTATAAAAAAGGACAAAAAAAGAAAAATAAGAGGGAGGAAGAAAAGGTATCCAAGTAGGAAGTTTTTCTCTCTCGTGTTACTCTTTCCCAGTCCGTAATATACCGCGAGAGTAGGATTAGAATTTAAAAGTTGTCTCTTCCGAAACTTTGCTTTTCCTTCATTGTTGTGGCGAAGGAACTCTCTTTCTCTGAAAGACAACACGTTGATGAAAACCAATCTCTTCTCCCCTCTTGCCATTTCCATGAGCTAATGAAATTATCTATTATCGGATATTATACGCTCTAACAGCGGATGCTTTCAAAGGCGTAATTTAAAAGTTCGACAGTAATTTCATGATTCACGTTTTAAAACGAAGGGGAGGGGTGGATTTTTTTTCATTCTATCTCTCTTTCGCTCTCGTTTTTCATTTCAGGATAGCTGAAGCGTATTTTGAAAGTGATGTGAATACGCCCGGGGAATCCAGTTAGCGAGTTACCTAATTAGGTTGAAACGAATTAAAAGATAATACGAGAATCTTTCCTTTATACGCCCTCCGCCGATGAATAATGGCGGTGTCATTCGCCAGAAAATTCCGGCACATGAGAAGGGTGGAAGATTTCTTTCTCTTTTTTTTTCATCCCTATGGAAAACCTAATTTCCTCCCTTTCTCTAATAAGATCTATGGAGGGACAAGGGTGGGGTGACGGGAAATTACTGGACGAAAAGATATTCGGATGGATTCTCGAAATCTAGAAGATTAATGCGTTTATATTTAACGTTGCGTTATTTAGGGCTCGTGATCGAATTTTATTATTATTTGAATTTCTTATAGTTTCATATATCTTCATACGAGTTTGCAAAATGCTTTGAAATAATTTTTCACAGAAATATTGAGGATCATTTATAAACAAATATGATTCCATTGTATGATAAATTTAAATTTTTAAATTTAAATTTTTTTTTTAAATAAGGATCAATTTCGATAAGACTATTTTATTATAATCTACAAATAAACACGATCTAGGTCAAATTCTGAACATTAATTTTTATATAAAAATATCAAATCAAATTCTATTATTAGCATATATATCCATATATAATACCAAAACGAATTCTTATTAACGATTGAGAAAACGATAGAAATTTTTTCAAGCTCCATTTAACAATAAGATTAAACGATTATCAAAATTAAAAGAATGTACTTGCGACACCGTTGTCAATTTAACATTCGCAATTAATATTTCTTCCACGGAGGAATGAACATAAATCGAAGAACCCAGAGAATATTAAGGAAACATATCATCGCAAGGCCACTCGGCCGATTCATCACGACTCTTATTCTCCGTAGTTGAAACATGATATTGGACACGTCCAAGGTAAATAAATAATCCTTCACAGTAAAGGTAAATTGGAATATCTTTTGACGAAACGAAATAAAAAGAATATATTCAGCAGGGCAAAGAGGAATTAATCGCTTAATTGCCAGAAATAATAATAAATAAAAAATATAAGAATATTCAGAATATTTTCGAAAGGATAATACGATAAAATTTTCGAATAGGGATTTTTATGAATTTTTTGTGACTGAAGAAAATTACACGACCATTTCCAACGTATCATTCCAGAAAGCGTTGACATCGATCGCTAATCCAATTTTTCAACCTCCCATATCCGACATGAAAATACACGCGTGAATATACGAAATTCGGTATCGAAATTCGCCTGGCAGAATTGTGTCCATCGTGCTAATTACGACCGCCATTATCGCGCGTCGGATCATTTGTTGCGTCTCGTCGCCGTTTCGTCCGTTGAGCGGATTTCATTCTCCCTCCTCCCGTTTTAGAGAATACCGGTATCCGTTTGACGAGAGGGGCCGTGTTTGAAAACTAATTGGCACGGACGGACGAGTGGACGAAAACGCGTGTCCGTACGTGATTTTACCGTGGTTTTAATGGATACCGGACCGGTAGTAGTAGTTCACGATTCGGGTTGTTTGGGCAAATTGTTATGGTCATAGGGTGGGGAGTAATAAAGTCCCCTGGGATTTGGTTTTTAGAATAATCGATGCGCGTTAATTCGCGTATATCTGGTTAATTGTTTGACGCGGTAACGCGGAATGAAAATACAACTGTTGGAGAGCAAAATTATTGAGAATTTGTGACGTGATGTTTCGAATTTACCATCTTTCGAAATTCTTTTAATTTTTTACTTTACTTTTATTTTAAAACGACAAATTTATAATTATAATATATATATATATATATATATATATATATAAATTATATGTTATGCTTGGATTAAGTAGTGAAAAAATGGCCAAGAATCATTACAAGCTATCCTTCTTTCTTATTACAATCTGCGTAAACTTTGCGAATGTGTTGAATAGATTTTTGAGACAGAGATAAAAGATGTCGAAATCAGTGAATGATGAAAAAAAGATGGAATAAGAATATATATATCAATACGTTGGGCATTAATTTATTTAAAAAGTAACTAGATAAAAAAAAGTTATTTTAAGCAATTACTTATTAAAATGCTTGACATATATTTATAGTTATTGTAATTGATTCATTTTTCCTGTAACCTCAATTGTTTGGCACAATTATTTGCGATTATTATTATATTTTGAACAATAAATTATTGAATTATAATTTATCACTATACATATCGACTACATGATTGGACATCTTTTACACTATAAGTAATCGCTTTAACCTGGAAAATAACCGCGAATTAATCAAGAATATACGAATTTTAATTACCTTTCTTACCTTTCTGAATCACTCTATAGCAATCAGAAATCTGCAGTCTATCCCGGAAAACTTGGGATTATCTGGAACGTCTCATTTAATTACCCTCATCCGAGAACTCTAATTGCCTAAGAGAAAGGGAACAGTGTGAACAGAGAAAAGGGAGATTTGGTGGAATAGAGCGATTTCTCGGCTCGGCCATCAGGCGTCGAAGATTCCTCCCGAACGGTCGTAGTTGCAGAAGAATCCTCCAACTATTCTCACGGAACTGTTTTCATTCTCTGTGTTCGATTCTCTCAACTTGGCAATTTTCCGATGGAATTCGAAAGGTGGTCTCCTCCTCCATTCGATCTATTACAAGTTGCGTATCATTTAACATGTGGAATGGCTGATCGAATCGAGAATCGAAATGTTAAAGGTATTTTAATATTGGTTAGATTTATGCGAATTTTTGATAGGTAATTTTACAATTAGTTGGATAGTTAAGTCATTTAGGTTCGAATATTCAAATTTGTGGATGATATATGTACAGGAAGCATTGATAGATTTAGTAAGGAGTATAAATGTTAAATTGTTATGTGTAATGTATACATGTGTAACATAATGCGTCAAGTTACATATCGATTATAAGTTAGTTAATTTTACCTGTACCTTCAAAGTAAGTAAATAATTGTTATGTAATAGTGTAACAATTCAAGGTTTTTTTGAAGAGAGTACTTTTAAAAAAGAAAAGGAAAAAATATATATATAACGTATAGAAAACACTTTTTAAATTAATTAATAACTTATTGCGCGAGTTTGTACGCATTTATGAAAAATTTGTGTACACACCGTGCAAAGATGTACAGAATGCTCATAATGTAAATGGAGACCTGTATTTCACTTCCATTTCTATAATTGTGTTCATAAAAATGTACATTTGCACGAACGTTTCTCCATTCTAATAATTTACTTTTAACGAAATTAATCATATATCTTCGCATATATAAATTGCATGAAACAAGATAAATTACTTTCTAAAAAAAAAAAAAAAAAAAAAAAAAAAAA